>NC_067115.1:1374904-1674904 GCF_021347895.1 Acanthochromis polyacanthus | reverse complement strand
CTACAACAGAGACGGGGAAGCTTCATGAATGAACTTATGTTGACGGTGACTCAGTCTGTGGAAAACAGGAAGTCAGAAAGTCTTCCTTCTTTACTCAGCACTTTCTAAAGATCAGGTAATCCAGTCAATGCCATGAAATCAGTTCTATTTCCTGCACCTTTTTAAAGGCTCCTCTACTGGCACCGAGCTGCATCTGTTTTATCAGAGCCTCAGATGTTAAAGATCGATTGTTAGTTGATCAGACAAGGACACACAGGTCAGAAAATGTCTTGTAGATCAGCTGTAGTACCTGGCTGTTCCAGCAGGTGGAGCCTCTTCCTGTTTAATGAGATGAAGTTACAGTTACCTTCTATCTGCCGTCTGTTTTGAGAAAAACTTCTACCAGCTGTTTCATCTCACGTTTCATATTCTCATATTTACAGGAAAATGTTGTTCCCATCCACCAGCTGTTGTCTGAAGTCCGTCGGTGAAGAAAAAAATTCCTTCAGGTCCAGAGGAAACTGGAAGATGGTGATGAAGATGAGGATGAGGATGATGATGATGATGCTGATGATGATGATGATGATGAGGATGAGGATGAGGAGGATGATGATGATGATGAGGATGAGGATGATGATGATGATGAGGATGATGATGAGGATGATGATGATGATGATGATGAGGATGATGATGATGATGATGATGAGGATGAGGACGATGACGATGCTGCTGCTGATGATGATGAGGATGATGATGATGATGATGAGGATGATGATGATGATGATGATGAGGATGATGCTGATGATGATGCTGATGATGATGATGATGATGATGAGGATGATGATGATGCTGATGATGATGATGATGATGATGATGATGAGGATGATGATGATGCTGATGATGATGATGATGATGAGGATGATGATGATGATGATGATGATGATGAGGATGATGATGATGATGATGATGATGAGGATGATGATGATGCTGATGATGATGAGGATGATGATGATGATGATGATGAGGATGATGATGATGATGATGCCTCGGTGGATGGTCCGGTCTGCCTTTGTTGATGTGGGTTGGAACAACGGTGGACAGAGTGGAGCCTTGGAGTCTGGAGAACTCTTGGGTTGGAAGCCTCTGATAGTAAAGGATGACTTGTAGAAAAAAGGACTCTACAAACAGACTCTGATGGTGCAGGAGGACTCCTTTAGTGGTGACTCCAAATGGTGCTTTCAGCTGTGGTCTTTAAAAGTGGGCCTTTGCATATCATTAACTCAGCAGGGATCTGGTACATCCTCCGTCAGGGTGGGCTGATGTCCAGAGGTCCCTCACAGAGTTACATTTTCAGGAAATTTCTGTAACTTTCCAAAATATTGAAACTTTTTGAACATGGTTTATCTAGGAGCATTACTGATAGCTGATTAAAATGATACCAAACATGATCATATGTGATCGGCAGACATGTTAAAATTATGACATTGATACTAATCAGGAGGAATAAAATATTAAAAGTAAGGTAGGAGGTAGATTAATCATGAAGTCATTGAAAAGTTCACTTGTTCGGTGAAATGGATGTACATTAAAGGAGTTTTGTCCAGAATTATGAGATGATTGTCTTTGTTAGTAATGCACTTTGAGCAATGTCTGATGAAGCATAATTCACTTTATCCACCATATTCTAATTATATGAGATGCACTTGGAGCATTATTCTGACAGAAAGTGTTGGAGGGAGCTGGTGAGTACGTGGAGTCTGAACAAATCACCACTTTACAACACATTACTGCCCTGAACCATGAAACTAAAGAACTCAGACAACCTTTACAAAGGTTTTAATGTTTTTATTTCCCCATAAGAAAACATCTCTATTCCATCTGTAAAAGCAAACATACACAAAAAAGCAGCACACATACAAAAAACATCTTTATCTCTTTCATTACAGCAGCACATAAACTGGATTCAAGTAGAGATCCCTCGTACCGCCTACGGAGTGACTCATCTTATAGCAGCAGCTTGTGAAGGAGAAACTCTGGAATGACTGGTTGAGTCAGAAATGTGATTGAGGGGAAAGATCAGTGCATTGTTATATTTCAGAATCCCAGTTAATGTGAATTATGTGAAGACACTCAGTCCTCCAGGTCGTGGAACATCGAGGTGCCGAAACAACGGGGCTTCCTTATGTTTGTCCTGAAAACATCTTCCAGTTTCCTCTGAACCTAAAGGAATTTTTTCTTCACCGACGGACTTCAGACAACAGCTGGCGGATGGGAACAACATTTTCCTGTAAATATGAGAATATGAAACGTGAGATGAAACAGCTGGTAGAAGTTTTTCTCGAAACAGATGGCAGATAGAAGGTAACTGTAACTTCATCTCATTAAACAGGAAGAGGCTCCACCTGCTGGAACAGCCAGGTACTACAGCTGATCTACAAGACATTTTCTGACCTGTGTGTCCTTGTCTGATCAACTAACAATCGATCTTTAACATCTGAGGCTCTGATAAAACAGATGCAGCTCGGTGCCAGTAGAGGAGCCTTTAAAAGGTGCAGGAAATAGAACTGATTTCATGGCATTGACTGGATTACCTGATCTTTAGAAAGTGCTGAGTAAAGAAGGAAGACTTTCTGACTTCCTGTTTTCCACAGACTGAGTCACCGTCAACATAAGTTCATTCATGAAGCTTCCCCGTCTCTGTTGTAGTTTTCTTTGTGAAAGAGAAACTCTCATGTGACAAATAAAACACTGACCTGTGGCTTCCTTCCGCTTCCATGCAAACAGCAGCAGAATACAGATGAAGATGAATCCAGATACACCAACTATCCAGTGAGTCCTGTCATGTGGAGGTCCAGGTGGTGTTGAGGTGGGATCAGCTGCTGGAAACAGGAGACAACAAGAGGCTTCAGTAACTTGTAGAAAACACTACACTGATGTGAACACATGCACACACATTTAGCATCTTCTTCTGCACACTGCTACTGTCTCCTTGGTGTGAAGGTCTCCAAACACCCACCAACAACCGTCAGGTTGAATCTCCATGTCGGCCCGCGATCGTTGCTGATCACACACTCATAAAGTCGGGCGTCCTCGACGGTCGGCGATCTGATGGTGAGCGATCCGGTCCTTTGGTCCAGCTGGAACCTGTCTGGAAAAATTCTCTGCAGGTCTCCATTGCAGAAGGTGATGAAGACGGTGTGATTGGGACCATAAGACCAGATGAGGTCATCTTCTGGCTGCAGATGTGTGTCCTCAATGTCCAGAGTGACGTCCTCGCCCACCTTCGCTGTCACTGACTGATATTCTGAAGCTCCAACAGCCACTGACACAGAGAGACAGACTGTCAGAATATTGACCCTCTTTGACCTATTTAAGTCTGTTTCAGGTTTTTTCACTGATGAGTCATGTTGATCAGGAATACCCCCAGAGTCCTGGAAGGACGTGGAAACCTGACTGTTCCCCATTTCTGCTAAACTTAACTAAGAACACAAAACAAAGTCAAATAAGTTTCAACTTCAGACGGTGTTCATGTGCAGAAATCTACACTGTTACAAACAGACATGTCTCATCCTTCTAACAGCAGAGTTCTGCTTTTCTAAAATCTGCTTAAAACTGTAAACTGTAGAGTAAATAAAGACTTTCACACAACAGTTCACAGCTGAAAGGAGCAACTTGATTTATGCAGCGAGGCCGTTTTTACAGACAACTAAAGATGTGTAAAATATTTTAATTAGTCATACGTCACTGCCTTTGAATGGATGTTCACAATCCACCAACAGTTAACCAGCGTTGTCCTTAATCCTTCTTCTTAGTGATGCATATGCATTTTTGAACGTCAAACAGATTTAAAAGTTCACATTAACACATTATATAAATGCAGTTTACTATTGTAAAGTCCAGAACACCTCATAATCTGCTGTGGAATATTCTGATCAACTTCACCTGAAGAAACTGTTTCATTAACTTACAGTTGTAACGCTGAAGCTACAGTAAAACACTGGTGACCACAGCTGCCACACAGCTTCAATAAATTACAGTTAACAGTGTAAAAGTGTCCTAAAATACTGGAAACCACAGCGTGTTGCAGCTCCTGGTTAAAAAGCCACAGAGACAAAGTCAGCATGAAGAAAATGTGAAGACTTACACACAGCAGCAGAGAACCAGAGAAGTAATCTGTAGATCATGTTAACAGGAGAAAGACGACCAAACTGAAGAGACAACGAGGATGACTGACGGTTTTATGGTTTCTACAGAGACCAGCCTCCTTATCAGGAGGACTTTACCAACAGGAAGCTGGTCAAAGTGTGGGTGATCATTGTGTTTATCTGACAGGAAAGAGACACATCAGACTCTCTACATATCACTTCATACACAGGTGTCCCTAGCAAAGAGGAAATCAAGTTTTGACTCAACCCTGACATCCCACAAAAACCACAACCACCACTGTCATAATAAATCAACGGGCTGATATGAATCTCACATGTGAACAAGTGCAATATTCAGATCACAGAAGCAGCAGTTCATGTGGTAAAGATAAAATGTGTCTCAACATAACATTACAAATGAAGCAACACTTTTTTATTGCTGTTGCTTCAGTGCAAAACAAATGCAAGGTGTTACTTTTTAAAATCACAGTGTGGTTTTCATTCAGCCCTGATTCGTTCTGTGAGGTCCTGAGCTTTTATTCAGAGTTATATTGACTTTAAGAACACGCAAAGGATCCTTTTAGTGAATGAATCGGACTAACAGTGATACTGCTTTGCTTGTTGTCATGTTCACACCCAAACATCTTGATTTTAAAAAGAGAAATGCCATGAAATTGCAGCAAATAAATGTATGCATGTGAAAAATGTGGAGGAAGCATTCGCCTTAGCAGCATCCACCAGCCCGGTTTTCTTTGTCTTCTGAGTGCATTTCATCAACATAAATTGCTTTATCCTAACCAGTAACATCTGTTTCTGCTGTAACAGCAAGACTAGATATTAAAACCAAAGACTCTTTGTTTGGGATCCTGTTGAAGCAGTTCTGAGTGAAGAAGGTCAAAAAATGTGCTACTGTTGTTTCTACACACGGAGAACAGGAAGTGTGTCATTCTTGGAGCTAACAGGATGACATCATTACTGAGAATGAGCTGAATCATGACATGTGATGAAAAAAACAAACAGCAGAGGTCAGAGCAGTTATTCAAATGAGCTCCAGTACTGAGTAACATGAGGGCTGAATCCAAATCTCTGGACTTCACCGCACTTGCGAACTCGCGGACTTTGATTTTTTTTATTTTTTTTATTGCGTCTGGCGAAATCATGAGCTGAGAAAAATAATGGCGGAAAAAGGACGAAAGCAAGTCCTCCAATGTAAGTAATACCCAAATTAATTAATATTATAGTGTATACATGATAGTTTTTCAAACCGTGTCATGGAAACGACTGAAACGGACTCCAAGTCTGTCTATTAGCTCCATTCATAATGCTGTAGACTCCCGCTCTTGCAGACTTTACGTGATGACGGTAAAGACGTCACATTACGTATGACTGAAGTCCGCGAGGGCTCAGTCTGCAAGTCCAGAGGGTGGAGGTATGGATGCAGCCGAGGTCTGTATTCACGCTCAGTGATGGCAACAGCAAATTCTGATTTCAGCTGAAAGTTGTTGACCGGGGGGGGGGGTGAAAAATGTGCAAAAAAAAATAATAATAGACTTTCTAACATTAAACTGTGTGTTAGTTTTAGAGTTAAATTTCTGCAGGACAATTCAGAACAAGAAACAGACTGACTGACATGATATCAGATAGAATCCCTCCTGCTGGGTCACACCATAGATATATATAGGTCACACTGATCTGATCCTCCATGTTGTCTATCGTGGAGGACACCTCCCACCCCCTGCAGGAAACAGTAAGATCAGTGGGCAGCTCCTTCAGTGACAGACTGCTTCACCGCGGTGCCTAAAGGAGAGATACCGCAGCTCCTTCCTTCCTGCTGCAGTCACACTTTACAATCAAGCTCCCAGTAGTTTCTGTTCATCCATTTACTAACTGTGCAATAAAAAATGTAAATAATGACGCTGTGCAATTACATAAAAATCTTGCTGTAAATAAGTGTTCTATTTGCTGCTGTACAATGTAAATTTCTCTGCTGTGGGATTAATAAAGGTTTAATCTAATCTAATGCTGGCTCACACTGATCTGCTGCTGATCATCTCCTTCAGGATTTTATGAACTGGATCATCTGAACTTTCACAAACCAGCAGCTAGAACTATAAAAGAGCTCAGAAGAATAAAGTTATTACTCACAGCACATGAAGCAAAGCCAGAGCAGGGACGTTAACACGTGGAGTGTCATCTCAGTCGGCTGTCTGCTTTCCACTGTGGAACAGGAGTTGCAGTATGGAGTTTATATAGAGTCAGAGGGCGGGGCCTCCTACTGCCACCAGGTGTCTTTTCCCCTCTCTGTTTTTATTTCACCGCCACTGTTTCATCATAGATTTACTCTCAGGTGCACAGAAAGCTATAAACAATGAAATTCTTACTTTGCTGATCCTCCTTAATCAAACGTAGATAAGCAGACTTAGAATGACAACAGCAGTGAACCAGTGATCCTCCGCTGTAGCTGCTCCTCTGTCCAGTCAAGATGCTGTAAAGTTGGCGGCTGGTGTTGTTCTGGCATGACTGAACTCTCAGCTGTAGAACCGGTTCAACTGGTTAATATAGAGAGGGGCTCATTAAAGAGGAATATCTCTGTAAGACTCTGGGGAACCCACTAGGACTGAGCACTCTCCTGCAAAACTGAATCCTGGACTCTTTAACATACAGGGAGAAAACAACAAGTCTGCATCAGGATCAGTTAACAGCCTGCATTTATTTATATACTAATGTAGGAAAAAAAACACACAACAGTCAGTCTAACCGGTTCATTGAAATCACCACATAAATGTGTTTCATTAATGGTATTAAAGTTCTCAGATGTTGAGGTGCACGTGTCTGAGCTACTACTGAGATATGAAAACTTTAAAGCTCCTTTTATCCTCGGGGTCACTTTGACCTCATTCAGCGTTTATCATTCAGAAATTAACAGTTTTGTTTTGTTTTGTTGCTTCATATTTCATGCCTTTTCCTAGTTTGATGGAGACAACTGATAAAGTATAAAATTATCATGATGATGTTTTTTCAGTGTGCTGAACACATTGCAGAATCGCTGTTCCTCTGGAAGCTGCTTAAAGCTGTAAACTGGTCTGTCTGTCTATTTGTAATCTGACAACTACACACCTGCAGCTGCAAGAGTTGATAGTTTTGAGTTGATGCTGCACAGAGCGGTGGACAAAACAGAACTTTGATACTTCTCATGGTGTGGGCATGTGAGAAAAACGTGACTTTTGAACTCCTGCCAAAATGAGGAAGCCAATGTCAAGTTGTGAGTTGATCACATCCAAGTCTTTCCAACTACACATGCCTCTCCTCTGAAATGATCGTCTCAAGGTCAATATTTTCTACTGATGGTTCAATGAAGAGCTGGAATAATGACTTTATGTCTTCAACATGTCTGAATGGAACAATAATCTTCAGTTTTTGGTGATAACGTGACATAGAGGGAGAAACAATATTCTCATGAGAACTTTTTTGCACCGTGGGTATGAAGGTGTGTGTCTCACCTGCTGGACTCAAGTAGAACTGGCATTTCCTTCACTGTGGTGTTCCTAAAGGACATTCAGGCAAAATAAGGCAAGAGCATGGCAAAAGTTTGCATGGCAGCCTATGTTTACCGAAGTCTGCACGCTCTTTCATTTGAAAACGTCTTCCTAGAAAGGTCAGTGATGACAGCTATTTGACAGTCAAATGACATAGAGGAGAACATTTCTGAGACTAAGGATTGTGTTGAGGAGGACTCTGATCATAAGAGTGTTCACCCTTATGTTGTCTCTCAACCAGCAGCAGATTAGATCCCATCCACTGTCAATAGTCATGGATATGGGATCCCCTAGTCAGCCATAAGGATTATGAAGGAGTGGCAGCAAAATGACGGAGCACGGTATGATATTATAACCTGTGATTTACAATGCTATATGCTATAACCTGATGAATGTGTGAATTAACCAAATGCTTACCTTTTTACTTTTTATATTCTTTAATTTTGAAACCGTGTAGAAATCCGAAGAGTGGCTCATTCAGAAGAATGAGGTGTGTGCACCCATAATGCCCCTCGTGTCTTCTGCTACGGTAGCTAACACAGTTCACTACACAACAACAATGAAGGGCAAACAGGTAGGAATGTGTCACCTGAGGCTCTTTACTGACCAACAACAGAGTAAAATCACAGATACTGACAGAGCACACACTGCTCTGAGCCCAAATCAAACAGTCAAAGAAGTGTAAACAAACTGGTTTTACACGTTTGCATGCCACAACCCCACCCTTTTTTATTTAGAGGTGAGTTAACGGGACAGTTAGCTGCAGGAGGACATTAAAGTCCCTCAACATATTCTAACAGAAATATTCAGCACAGAACCATGGAAACAAACAAAGTGTGTCTCAGCCTTTCTGCTCAGGCTTTAACTTGGCTTTCTGTGTTGATTTTGTGTTTATTTGCTTTATGCTGAGGTGTGAAATCAAAGCTGACTGACTGCTGACAAGAGCTTTACTAACAGTAAACTGTGTGTTAGTTTTAGAGTTAAATTACTGCAGGACAATTCAGAACAAGAAACAGACTGACTGATATGATATCAGATAGAATCCCTCCTGCTGGCTCACACTGATCTGCTGCTGATCATCTCCTTCAGGATTCTATAAACTGCAGTATAGAAATAGTTCAGCACACCAAATTCCTGGGTCTGGGCTGAGTTGGATTAGGGTTATGGTTGGGTTAGGGTTGGAGTTAGCTCCTCAGCAGTGGCTCTGACTGAAAGGCACCGAAGAGAGTGGTGAGGGTTTCTGAGAAGATCATCGGGGTCTGTCTGCCACCGGTAAGGGAGCTGGCAGAACAACGTTTTCTGTCAAGGACATTGAGGATCACCAAGGACTCCACTCACCCTGCCCCTGGATTTCCTTCCTACCCTCAGGCTGACATGTAGAACTGTCAGCTTCAGGAACACTTTCTTCCCCACCGCAATCAGCAAAATCAACACAGACACTTTCTACCACTTTCACAAGTGCAGTAATCTTATTTATTCTGTTTTCATTTATTTATCTTCATTCACCGCACCAGCATTTATTTATAACTTGTTTTAGTTTATCTCAGGTATTTTTAGGATGTAAATAATAATATAAATAATGATAATAATAATAAAAACAGAGATTTTAGCCACCTCTTTGCTGTGTCAAAGCTAAGGATGTTCGTCACTAAACTATCCAGAGTCGAAAGTCAGAAATCCCCTCTGGATCAAATATTGGAGTCTCCAGAAAAATATTGTCCAGAAAGTTTTCAGAGTCTGAAGTGAATAATGTTGAAAGAGTCCAGAGATTTTTACTGACTACACAAAGCATTACGTTGTCTGCTGGGAGATTGTAAGAACTTTGTCTCAGCCAGCAGCAGCAAGCTGCCAATATGAGATGAACTGAACCTGTCCAACAGCTTTTTTAGTTTTAATGATTCTAGGTCTGCTTGTCAAACACCTCAGGACACACATTTTGGCTTAACAAGACCTTACAGATTCCACTTCAAATGAAAGAGGGAGAACAATGAGAGCATTTTAATGATCACCAGGATGTGAACACTACATGTTTGAATTACTGGTCAAATCTGATGAAATAAAACATTTAAGAGGTTGTTTGTCCTGACTACACCTTTGATTGTGTTTTATCTGCTCTCAGATGGACGTCGCTTTGGATAAAAGCATCTGATAAATGAAACTAGACAATTGTAGAATTGTTGAAGAGGCCGGTGACTTTGTCCGAAAATAAGGTTTAGAAAACTTTTCACACCCAGACTGTACTTCTGCTACTCACACTTTAATGAACAGGAGGCTGGATGTTGTGGATGTTAGCTGTTTAAAAGCAGCTGTCTGGAAAAGATAAAATCTAAATTCAGACTTTATCTACACTTCCTATTCATAGTCTTTTGTTCTGTGATTAATGCCCTCTGTCAGCTCCAGGCTGATCCAGAGGAGTGAGGTTGGAAAGGAATGTGTGTCAGGTAAATGTGTGGGAATATTTGTGTGTGTGTGTGTGCGGGTTGATTTTCCCACGCTCTGTAATGTTGCATAAGTGTTACATTACCCCAGTATGCCAATGTTTACACAGAGAACACAGGAAAAGCCTTCATGGACACGTGCCGACACGTGTTACCGGCTCTCTGTTTTATAGGCGTCACGCCTCATTAGAGCAAGCCCAAAGGCGACAGCGGCAGAAAAACACCTGTTAACAGGAAAAAACCTTTGAGCAGAACCCAAAAGGATATTAGATGGAAAGACGTCCTAAAGCTCTGCTCACACAGGATTAGTATTACCTCGGGGCCAATGGTGACTTGTAATAATAGTGAAGGATGTCTATGATCTTAATCTTACTAATGACTTTATGTCTGGTGGGACACGCTCTCAGCAGCACGTCTACCTTGTTGTTGAAGTGAGTAGAGGAACCACAATCTTCAGTTTTTGACACAACCCTTCATGCCCACGGTGAGGGAAAGCACATAGTTTCTCCTCTATGTCACATTAACACCTGACCTGCTGGACCCACACTTGTAGAACCGGTATTTCCCTTATCGTGGTGGGCGAGGTGCTCCTGCAAGGACATTGGTAGTTCATACAAAATAAGGCAAGAGCAAACACAGAAAAGCTTGCATGGCAGCCTGCTATCCGAATCATTCCTCATTGTGCTCTGTGTTTAATGCAAACTACGAGCTCTCTCATATGAAAATGTCTTCCTGGAAATGCTTATTGTCAATGATTTACCGGAACAGCTTTTTGACAGTTAAAGCGACATAAAGGAGAATGTTTTCTTTACTAAAGTAGAGGTTTATTGTCACTATTATTGCTGCTAAAGGTGCTGCACGGGTGTAAACATTACTTGTTTAGCAAGAGATAGTGCTCGTACAGCCTAAGAATGTTCCAGAAACGTACAGAAAGTAGCTTGAAATGCATTTTTGAAGGGAAACAACAGTGTACTCTATACTGTACAATGGAATGGAAAACTACAAAACTACACAACAAATGTAGGACAGTATGCAAATGTGTGTGTGTGGACTTTACAGATGTATTTGTCACATGTGTAGCACACAGTGTCTGTTTTACAGTTTTAAAGTGCTGGGTGACACACACCTACATTTTAAAAAGCTTACCATAAAATATACAGTAACTTACTGGCAGCAATTGGCAAGTAAGTTGCTGTAGTTTGTTTTACAGTAAGCTTACTGTAAACATAATCACAGTACCTGTCTTATTTACAGTAATAATTAACTTACTGTAAATGTAATCACAGTAATAGGGTACTGTACTTTGTGTCACAGCAAACATGAGATTACTGTAACAAGCATTACTGTACTATTTTTAAACTGTAAATTATTCAGCTGTAAAATATTACATACTGTAAAAAAACACACTGCTCTTGTCACAAAAATTTCATTTATTTTCTCATCTCACTCAGCTTAAACATTTTTCATAGACACACACACACACACACACCCACACACACACACAGACCTAGCTAATAGATGTAGCTAACAGACCCAGCTAACGGACGAAGCTAACACACCTAGCTCGCACACTTACTGACGGAGCTAACACGCGCACACGAGCACACACATATATACACACCTAGCTAACAGTAGCTAACGGACATAGCTAACACACACACAGAGAGAGAGCGAGAGACACGCACGCTCTAACGCCCACGGTTTACTGTACTGTAAAAACGACAGAAACGTTTTAAGGGGACTCTAACCACTAGTGGGAAACATGCAGGGACTGATGTCGTGTCAAGAAGTGTGTGAAACGGATGATGTTCTGGCGGTAGCAGCAGTGGACCGGTTGGACAGGATCATTCTGGCTGTTTCTGGAGTTAGTCAGCTCCATGTTAACACCTGACACACCTCTTTAAGGTGGTCTTTTTTTTCTACAACTAATAACAATCAGAATTTTTACAATTATTGCTTATGTTGTGCTGGTACTTTTAGGTAAGTCTGAATCATGTCAACACCAAACACACACCTCTGTAAGGCTGTGATTTTTTTTTACCTGTCATAATAATAATAAAATTCATAATACTGTTAATATTCATTACTATTATTCTGATTATTTTCACAGTTATTGTTTTATAAGCTGTCATCCCATTTATAAATACAGCTGAATAGTTCATAAATAATTTTGCGTTGTGTGTTTTCCAGAGGAAATGCCAAAGTCGGTTATTTCTGACCAGTGAAGCCACTGAGGCTGGTGAGCAGCCTCTGCATCTGGACAAAGACAAGAGCATCCTCCCACTACACTAATGAAACTCCACCTTGGACCCAGCACATCTCAGGGTGTAGTCAGCAGCCTGATATTTGAATGTTTGGTTTTGGTTGGCTGAGCTATGGAGTCACAGGAGTGCCAAATCAAAATATAAATAAATAAATGTGGAAATATAAAGAGAAATAAATAAATAAATGTGGAAAAATAAAGAGAAATAAATAAATAAATGTGGAAAAATAAAGAGAAATAAATAAATAAATAAATAAATAAATAAAAGGAAAAAACAGAAAAACGGAAACTTTTGAATACGGCCGTCGTCATGTCCGTTGTGAGTTTTGCATTCGTGTGTTGTACTTTTCTGTTGTGTTTGGCCTTCTGGGCCACCGTAGTCATGGTAACAAGTAGCCGGAGTTGTCAGTGAGAATGCTGATGTCACGCTCCGCTCCAGGCATGACACGCAGCAGAGTTATGGGATGATCCACGTACGTTTGTCTGTCTGTTAGCAGCTTTACTCTAAAACAGATCAACGCATGTGGATGAAATTTCCATTGAAGGTCAGAAATGACACAAAGACCCAGTGATCAGATTCTGGCAGTGATGTGGCTTATAGTCTGGATCCATGGACTTGATAAAGATTTCTGCATCATTGTTAGATAGCAGCAAGTCCTCACTGTAACCATGACAACAGTGAACACTAAATGATCACATGAATGTGATCCTACTACAAATCCACCTCTGAGGACTTATCAGGACTTATCCATCAGAAATGATCCAAGGAACAACTGATTAAACTGTGGGGGTGTTTCTGAGTCCCATCAACTCCCACCGCTGCTACATATTTAGGTCACGTGATTCCGTATCTGTACATAACATACACATGTAGAACACACGTCTGTGCTCAGCAAAATTATTTATTCTACTTGTACAGCACCACACTTTATTCTAACTAGTGGAAGATTAGTCCTAAAACAGTGAAACCAATGAAAACTAATTATTTATTCATTTAGTTTGTGGGTAAATTTATGTTAAATGGCCAGATTCTATGTTGCCGTAATTTCTGAATACATAAACTGAGGAATAAGCAGCCTTGGTGGAGCACTGAGCTCTCTGAGAACTTTTCTTGTTCTCGTTGCCATGACGAACCGGGCGACATGAATCAACTCCTGATTCACCAAACGGAGGAACTAATGCGTGTCAGACCCACCTGAGGAAACAGACGCAGCGTTCGGTGACTGAACACTGCTCTGTGAAGGCTTTGGCTCTCATAAAACATCAAACAGCGCCACCTGCTGGGCTCCACAAATAACCTCAGCAGCTCAAGAAGCTGCAGATAAAAACCAGACAGAAATGATTTCCTCATGGTTCTTTATTCATGAACATTTATTCTGCACATTAAGAGACTTTTTCCTAAACTACTGTGCAAAAACTTGTTTATCTTTGAATATTTTAAACATTTTATGCTGTTTTTAGTCACTTTAATGCACCATATGAAGCACAATAAACCTGCCCTGACTAAATATGACATTTAAACAGCCACACAGACTTTTAAAAATACACTTCCTGTCTTTTTTTAATCGCTATTAGTGCAACTTTCTGTATGCAGAGCTGGATTAAAAGCACAGATCCTGGATGTTGAAGTAAAACTGATGTTTATTAACAGTTTAATCACGAATAATGTGGTTTTCTGGTAAACGTCTGCACAGTAGAAGACGTGTAAAGTTTAAATATCCTAAACTGGCTTCACATGTTTACAGAAAACGACTAGAACTTCTTGGTTTAGCGGTAAACTGATGAAAAATTATGAACCTTTTCATGAAATCCAAGTTCTTGAGGTAATTTCTTGAAATGAGTGTGAAATACTGATAAAACTTAATGTAATACGTCACTTTGCTTTCATATATATATTGTGATACGGTTGAAGAATTCATGAAAATGTTGTAAATTCAAGTCCTGCATGATGTTAAACTTCAGACAAATAATTACGTTGAGTTAAAAATGGACAAAAATAAGTTCAGTGCAGTTGGTGGTAAAAAAAAAAAAACAGAAGTAAAAAATGTGATTGAGCGTTTTAACACTCTCAAACTAAAAATTAAGGATCATTCCACCTCAGTTTGACTCATTTTTCAAACATTTCACACCTGACCATCTCATATTTGTCTGTTTTTTCTGTGCTGATGTATGTTTTTAAGTTAAACATGTAAAATTGTTGGTCTGAAGAGTTAAAAAGTTTTTAAAAGCATATAGAGAGGATGGAGTTTTGTTGATTTTTGCATCATTTCTTTGTGCCAGTGGTTTAACCTGCTCAATGCATCTTCAAATATTACCCATAAATGCAAAAAACTTAACTATAGCATTATTTTTCTCATAAATTAAGCCTCTGAATGGCGCCAAACTCCACGCTGTGCCGACCACAGAGGAGAAAATCAGCCCCTCAGGGTGAACAATAACGTTTTCTGGTTGGTGGAATATCACAGCAGACAGAAAAGTGACAGTCTTTGCACCATATTTCCATCGTCCTCCAGCTGGTTTGTATCATTCTACTGGAGACCAGATGTTCAGATCAATGAGAAGATAAAGTTCCAGGACTGCAGCTGCTTCATATTGATCCAATTGGTGTGAAGAAAACGATGCAAAACTCAGCACAACTCCATCCTCTCTATCAGGAATACTTCCCTCTGACTCTAAAACTACCTTTGAGCTCAAATGTTCCAAGTTTAACTCACTTTAAATAAAAACATTCAGACTGAAGACGGTGTGGAGCCTT
Organism: Acanthochromis polyacanthus; assembly: GCF_021347895.1. Lineage (NCBI taxonomy): Eukaryota > Metazoa > Chordata > Actinopteri > Pomacentridae > Acanthochromis > Acanthochromis polyacanthus. The sequence continues at coordinate 1,659,788 of NC_067115.1, read as the reverse complement.
CAGTGTCTGAATTTGTATAAAAATCATTAAAACTTCATTACATTCCAGTGGAAAATCCCTGAGTGTTTGAGGACATCAGAAGTATAACCTAGAAGATGATCTAGAAGACGTAGTCCAGCATGACGTGTGGCGGCCGGCCACCCTCAACCCTCCATGGATTCACTCTGAGGACGGCTTCCCTCCAGTCCGACTCCCAGCAGCTGCTCATCCACCATCTGAAGCACCTGAAGGCCAGGTAAAGAGCTCCAGCTCCCAGGAGGATCCTCATCAGGCCCAGTCCTCCTCCTCCTCCTCCTCCTCTGTCCTTCTTCTTTGGTTCTCCTGCAAAAACTGGAGGCAGAACTTCAGTGAGTTTACAGCAGAAACAGAACCGAGCTGCTATTACGGCTCATGTTTTTATTTAACGAAGAGAATTAGAAGCTTTTACTCAACATCTTAATTTGTGATGGGTTGTGACTCTTTATTCTATATTTATATGTATACATACTGTCACTCTCATATAGTCTGTTGTTTTTTTTCTATATTATATTTTCTAAATCTCACTTCACTTTAATTTAATGTTATTTAATTCTGCTTAATTCACTGTTGATTTACACATTTCTGTATATTTTTTCAAAACAAAATTATATATATATATATATATATATATATATATATATATATATATATATATATCACTCCTGTATATTCTGTCGATTTTTTTCTATATTATAATTTATATATTTTTAATTTATTTCACTTTATTTTAATTTAATGTAATTTTATTTAATTTTTAATTTCATTGAATTATATTTTAATTTAATTGTGCCATAACTCTTTATTCTAACTATTTTATTGCTTCATTTTATCCATGTTTGTCTTTTTAGTCACTGTGTTTTTTGTGAGTATTTTTGGTTTCTAATGGGCTGCATTTTATTTATGTAACTACATTTAAATACACTACAATAGCAATATATACCGGTTGCACGGTGCAAGATGTAAAAAAAACTGATTTAAATTAATTATTAGTTTAAAACATGATTCTGATGAGTTGTGTTGAAATAGAGGATTTCTGTCGGGGGGCAAATACTTTTCCACAGACTGGACCTGTACCTGGGTATATCTGCTCCCAGTAGCTCCTGTAGGGCTCCCGGTAGGGCTGCTGGTAGATCCTGTAGGGCTCCTGGTAGGGCTGCTGGTAGATCCTGTAGGGCTCCTGGTAGGGCTCCTGGTAGCTCCTGTAGGGCTCCTGGTAGCTCCCGTAGGGCTCCTGGTAGGGCTCCTGGTAGCTCCCGTAGGGCTCCTGGTAGGGCTCCTGGTAGGGCTCCCGGTAGCTCCTGGTCACTGCTCTGGTCTTCTTCTTGGTCCTGCTTCTCCTGGGCTTCACGGCTCTGCTGCTGGGCATCGTGTCGAAGGTCCACCTCTGGTTGAAGTTGAATGGTTCCATGAACCAGTCGAAGCCAGAGAAGAAATCACCTCCGCTGAAGGTCTGCATCACGTCCAGCACCTCCTGAACCGACGGCTGCTGCTGCACGTCGTCATAGTAACCCATCTGGTGGAGCAGCGAGGACATGTCCAGCTGCTGGTCCTGCAGGACCCGGATCAGATCGCAGTGGATCTGGAAGGTCCGGTCGGCTCTGAACCTCCCGAAGGCGTCGTCGTCGTGCTCGGTGACGTAGACCGCCTCCACCAGCCGGCTCCTCGCCCGGTAACTGATGATGATGCGGTCGCTGTTGTCATCGCCATAGTTACCATCCAGCCCATAATTCTCTCTGACATAGGCGGGAAGGTCTGCGGACGCCGGGTAGGTTTCAGTGTTCAGGTTTCCCACCTCAAAGTACGAAACCTGGAGACAAAAAAATTTTTAAAAATCTTTTTTTTTTATGTAAATTCTTCAACAACTTACTGTCATTTTACAGATTTACATATTTGTTAAATTACAGATAATAACTAGTAAAATCACAGAAAAAAATTAAGTTAATTTACAAGATAATGATCCTAAAAACAAATTTTAAAAAACTGACAAAAACTGTAAATAACATCCACATCAAATATCTGTACATCTGCACTAGCCAGCTAACAAACATTAGCTGGTTAATGAGAATTAGCCAGCTAATGAGCATTAGCTAGCTAACAAACATTAGTCAGCTAACAAGCATTAGCCAGCTAAAGGGCATTAGCAGTGTAACAAACAGCCAGCTAAAGGGCATTAGCAGTGTAACAAACAGCCAGCTAAAGGGCATTAGCAGTCTAACAAACATTAGCCAGCTAAAGGGCATTAGCAGTCTAACAAACATTAGCCAGCTAAAGGGCATTAGCAGTCTAACAAACATTAGCCAGCTAAGGGGCATTAGCCAGCTGACAAACATTAGCCAGCTAATGAGCATTATTTTAAAATACAACATAAATTAATATTTAACTGTAATTTTCATTTTTGTTAAATTACAGATAATAACCAGTAAAATCAGAGAACAGAAAAAGTATTATTTTATGTGTTTAAGATATAAAAAAACAGGTCAGATTTGTAGATAATGCGAAGTATCTAAGGTATTTAAAAAAAAATGATATTTGGCATAATTCCATTACTTTATTCACTTATTTTTCTGTTTTTGTTCTTTTCTAAGCAGCTGAAGTGGTGAAAAACAAACTGCTGTTCATGAGTGAAATGTTTGAACTTTAATAAAATCTAAACCAGTTTAATCTGCGACCTGTTTCTTGTTCCGGCGTTTCTTCAGAGCCGGCAGCAGCTCCTCCACGTTTCTGAACACGTGGAAACCGAACAAACTGTTTTCTGGCTGACAGTTGGACACCAGCTGAAGGAACACAAATAAACAGAAATATAAATATATAAACAGAAAATAACAGTTAAAAATAAATTCATGCTGCCATTTTTAAAGCCTTCAAACACAGAATTTTATTATAAATAACAGCAAATATCTGCAGAACAATAAAGATTTAGCTGATGTGAATGCAGTTAAAATAGTTTAAAAATCATGGAATTTTACATTAAAACACTGTAAACAACCAAATAATGTTTTGTAAATATACACTATATACTATTATAATACATATTTTTTATTATTTGTATTTAAATTACATATACGAATGATTTGGATGTTATTTACAGTTTAGAGTTTTGACCATTATTATTTTTATTTTAGGTGTTTATATTTATCTAATATCCAGTGAAAACAGGACAAAACTGTAAATAATGTCTAAACTAATGTATTGTTCTAGTAGATTATTATTCTCCCAGCCAGAAGGGGGAGTCAACAGTTTAGTTTTATTGTTTTAAACAGTTTAATTTCTGATTTAAAGTATTTTTACCTTCATGACGCCTGCAGATTCAACAGTGACGCAGTCATTGGCGAACCAGAAGAGCAGCTGAAGTCCGTGACGAGGAAACGGACGACCGAACCCCGAATCAACCAGCTGGTCCAGAGAGCTGAGCTGCAGCTGGACCATGATCTGATCCAGGACCAGGACCAGGACCAGAAACAGGACCATGACCAGAAACAGGACCAGAAACAGGACCATGACCATGACCAGAAACAGGACCAGGACCAGGACCAGAAACAGGACCATGACCAGAAACAGGACCAGAAACAGGACCATGACCATGACCAGAAACAGGACCAGGACCAGGACCAGAAACAGGACCATGACCAGAAACAGGACCAGAAACAGGACCATGACCATGACCAGAAACAGGACCAGGACCAGGACCAGAAACAGGACCAGGACCAGGACCAGGACCAGGACCAGGACCAGGAACAGGAAGAGGAACAGGAACAGGAGGAGAGGAAAAAATGTCAGAAAATATAAACACAAATAGAAAAATATGTCCTAAAAATATATGAAAAAAGAAGTCCTACAATATAAACATAAGTAGAAATATATGTCCCGAAAATATAAACATACGTAGAAAAATATGACCTAAAAATATAAACATAAGTAGAAAAATGTGTATTAAAAATATAACCTAAAAATAGAAAAATAAATAGAAAAAAGTCCTAAAAATATAAATACAGGGAGAAAAATATGTCCTAAAAATATTTTTAAAATGTCTTAAAAATATAAATATAAGTAGAAAAGTATGTTCTCAAATATACTAAAAATATGTCTTAAAAATATAAACATAAAGAGAAAATATGTCTTAAAATATATTAGAAATATGTCCTAAAAATATGAATAGAATTTGAAAAATATGTCTTAAAAATATAAACATAAGTATAAAAACATGCCCTAAAATATAAACATAAAGAGAAAAATATCCTAAAATGTATTTTAAAAATATGTGTTAAAAATATAAATAGAAAAAAAATATATCTTAAAAATACAAATGTAAGTAGAAAAAAGTGTATTAAAAATAATATTTGAAGTGGAAAAATATGATCTGAAAATATAAACATACTTAGAAAGATATGAACAAAAATATAAATATGACCTAAAAATATAAACATAAGTAGAAAATACGAACAAAAAATATAAATATATGTAGGAAAAATAGAGCATACAAATATAAACTTTAAAATACAAATAATTGTTATTTTTTTGGTATTTTACTACTAACTTACTAACTTTTGTATTTGCACATATTCCAAAAAATATATATTTAATTGATCAAAAATGTATAGAGATTTTTTTTAACTAAGGTGGTTCCATTTATTCAGAAATGTTTAAGTATTTTATTAATTTTGCTTTTCAATATTTTATTGCTAACTTTATTTTACGTTCTGCATTTGTATGTACTTTAAATGTCAGTTATTTATTTCACTATTAACTGCTGTTTACTAATGAGGACATCATTTTTATTGCTATATTTTTTAAAATAAAAGTGTTTTAAGATTTTTTATTCGTTTTAATATTTTTATTGCTAACATTTTTATTTGCATATATTCCAAAAATTGGTTATTGAAGTAATCATTTAAAAACATGTTTCTCTATTTATTCATAAGTGTTTCAGTATTTTATTATTTTTTCTTTTTAATATGTGCATAAAATTTAATTTCTGTTTTCAAATAAAATTGTTATTAAATATTTTTATTAGTTTTTTATTGCTAATTTCATCAAATTTTTGTCTGTGCATATATTCACAATAATATTTAACTGTAAATATACATGTTTTCAAGATCAGGAATGGAAGAAATGGTGATGTCAGAACTCTCTTCTAAAAAAAAAGTCTTTCCTCTAAAAAAAACTTGAGAACATTTATTTACGTGAAATCGCGATCTGTAACATGTAATAAATGAGTATTAAGGCTATACACAGCTTAGTACCTATGATGGAGGTAATAAAACGTCTGTCACAGTAAAAACATGCACAGTTTTGTTGTTTTAAATGTTTATTTACCGTCTTTTCGCCTCCGTCGCAGTTTCCTCAAAAATAAATAAACCTTCTTCCTTGTTTAAAACGTAAAACGTTTGGCGACGCCGCCCCCGTCGCTGCGTGCTCGTTCACGTCGCGCCGTTCAAGTGGACGTCCCTGCTGCGTCGTTTGCGCGCCGCCTCGCTCCCGATGCGCTTCTTTTCCCGACAGCCTGAAGATAGATGTTTCGATTTCAGGTGAGTTATTGTCCCGCAAAGAAAAACCGCAGCGTCCGTTAACGGGGGAAAATTTAGGTTGTCTTTCGGTGAGCCGGTTGCATTTCGGGCCCATATGTCCTCCGTACGCCGCCTGTTATCTATTGTTTATGCGACGGCCACATTCAATGCGGTTGGCGGCCTGTGAAGCAGCGCGCTTTCCTGCTGACACGAGCCGGAGGGAGAGAGCGCTTTCCCGGCCAGCGGTGGCCGAACTGAACGGTCCGTTTTTCGGATTGGCCGACGTTCGGAAAAGCCGGTGTGTACCGGCTGTTTTAGCAGTTTAAAATTGGTTAGTTTTCACGGCAGCAGTTTTCCAACGACGTGAGTTTTAGGTGATGTAACGTCAGCGTTAGCATCGATGCTAACAGGCTCTCCTGTTACCTGCAGCCTGGCAGGGGGTCCCTGGACAAATCCTGATTTATTTTTATTACATTTTAACCAAACTTGGTAGCCTAAAAAGCCAAACTGCTGACTATTTAGTTAGTAAACCTGCTCAGCATGGGAGATTTTTCCCCAATGGGACACCATGCTAGGTCTGAGCCAACTATTATCTGAGGCTAATTCTGCTAAAGTCTCACTAGTTTAAATGTTCATTTATATTTTACTAGATGACCTGGTGTGGAGTGTTTTAGTGTTGAAACCAAAGTGGATTACTCATTTTGCTCAGAATTTTAGCCCACTTCAGTGCAGCCTAATGCTTGTTAAAATGTTAATGTGCTGTCAAAACTGAGATTTTTAGCTTCCAGTTATTACTAATATTCAGTTTAATTAGTGTTAGAGGCTTGATTCTACCAGTTGGGTCTAAAATTAAACTCATCACTCTCAACCATGTGGCATCAGGGGCTCATGTTCAGTTTGTAAAATACAGTTTTGATAATGTAGTTCTTCTTTACGTAACTTAAACTACATATTAACTCTAGTTTGATGCCGGTCAGCATTACATGTGCACAGTTTATGATCCAGAGATGCAGTTATAAATCAGTCAGTCAGCCTCACTTTATTTGTTCAGTTTTTTTATTGGAAAGAAATGTGCAAAATGTATTATTTTTTTTATATCATGTAGTAGCAGCTCTGTAATCGCTTCACAGAGAGCTAGCAGTGTTCTGCTCTTGATAAAATGTTTTTGTTGTTGTTGTACCGCTGACAGGAGCCTCAAAACTGAGATGTGAGTTAAAGAGGACTCCTAGATTTTTACTTGTCGGTGCGGTTTTAATATCAGTGCTGCCATTTCATGTTAAATGTCTCTCATATGTGTTATCTTTATCATATCAACATTGCATTGTTCTCCTGTGAATATTTGCTGTTTGATACCGAAAGAAAGCGTGCACATTTCTAATCTTCCATGACTAATCAACAGGAAAAGATAAAAACATGATTTACTCTGATTTAAGGGTTCTCGGATACATAAAGTTGTATTTTTTTTTTTTAAAAAAACCTTCAAATATCTGACTAAATAAATCAGAATTACAACCAAAATGACAAGTTTCTATAAATACTAAATTGCTTGGCAAAATACAAAAAAATGAGAGAGACATGTCTGCTTATTTATTTGTTTGAGAATTGAGATTAAATAAAGGTTGAAATATGAACAGAGATTTTAGATCAAATTGATCAATTTTAAAGTGAAAAAATGGCTAAAAGTATACTTTTGGAATGAAACTTCCTCTGTGTAAGCAACATATAAATATAAAATGAAAACACCGAATAGAATATAAAAATGAGTATAAATTTTATAAAAAAAATCTGTGTCATGTAAAACTACTGTATTTTATATGCAGATCTTTCCAATGTAACTTTTAAAAGGTTATGAACTAGTGAATTATCCTCATTGAACCGTGATCTGTGACGGGTAAAGAACACCATCGCACTGAATGTTGATGGAAATGTTTAGTAATGGAATTAATAATGAGATATATATAATGTTTGTTGGGATTTTTTTAAAATTTATACCATTTTTAGGTAATTAAACATCGTTGCTGTTCCTGAGAATCAAACCTAACAGGAAGGTTATTATGCTGCCTGTCCTATTTAAACTCGTATAAGGGTCTAATAACATTTAGTTTATGAGGTGTGCTTCTGTTCCATCCTGTACAAATTGAAAGGAACTTTATTTAAAAGACAAAGGAGTTTGTTGACGTGCAGGCTCCACATGTGCACTGTGAAATGCAGAGAAACGCCGTAATGGAGGATTTGGCTGCAGGAAGAGTTGTCGTCCTTGTAATCGTTTCCGTCACTCGTTGCAACAAAATATTCTCTCTTTGACTGTTTAAATCTGCATCACGAAGCTCTGTAGGAAAAGTCAGATCTGAATTACAGCCAAAGGAGAACACTACTGTGGATGCTTTTGTCTGTTTTACACCAGAGGATGAATGCTACTCAGCTTTTTAAGAAGGGTTTCTGGTGTTTGGTGCAAAATAACACCATTTCAGGTCATATCACCAACACAGTTTCATGTTCTCCATGAAAACGTGTTCTTCTTTTGCCACCATTAGAGTGGATTTTAGTGAAATGTTTGACAAGTTAAAGCTAAGATAATTTCACTATGGGTAGATTTAATTCAGTAAAATTACCAGACGTTACCGTATTTCCATCGCTGGTTCTTTGTTTCAACCAGTTGCTCCACTGGTTTTCCTTTGAAAAGAAATGCTTAGAACATTTTGTTAGTAGTATTTAACCAAATGGATTTATTGTGCACCTGTTGTGCTCTGGTTTCCTATTACTTTGACTCAATGAAGCATTTTAGATAGTTAATAACAGGATTTTAGAATAACTTTTGTAGTAACTAATGTCTTAAGTCAGGCCAGTGCGTCTCCTTTTTGTCATTTTCTGTCTCTTTTTTTGTCGTTTTGGTTCTTGTTTTTAGAGTGCTGGTTGCTGGAAATGTTCCTCTGTACCCCATGGAGATATTTCATTAAAAATCAGTCATTTCCAGCTAGAACAGTCATTTACCACATTAGCAATGTCTCCACTGGATTTATCATTCATTTAGTGTTATCTTCATTGGAAAAAAAACAGGTTTTCTTTCAAAAATGACATTTCTAAGTGACCATAAACTTCTGAACGATAGTGTATATTCTAGTATCTTAATGTAGGTTTATGTTAAACATCTTTCAGCTCCATCCTCAGAGTCTGCAGACGTTTAATCTCACTGTTCAGTTATGAAAAGGAATCAGAACTTGAGGATGAATGAGTCATTTGTTGTCGAGCAGTTTTAAAAAATGTCATCATCAAACCGGTTCTTGTTGGTCTGTTCCTGAAGCTTTCTACGGTGAAGGTGTGCAGTCCAACACACCCAACAATCATTTCTAATCGCTTTGAGAGCATCTCCAACAAACACCAGACGGATATAAATTCAGTTTATTCAGCAGCATCCTCAACACCAATTATAGCTGCAAGTATTCTGACTTTTAGTGCCAGAAATAAGCAGCACCGGTAAATAATGACAATAATAAGGTTGTGTTTTAAGTTGAGTCACTTTGAAGGACTGTATTTAAGGAGAACTTGGACAAACAGGGTCTTTGGCTTATATTGGTGTTCCGTTTCTACCCAAGTCGATTTTTGCCGTCAGTCAGAACTCAAAGACAAAGCCGTTCCGTGCATCACGGTGTCGATCAGTTCTTCATAAAGTCATGAATACCAACAACTTTCATGCATGTATGAATCATTTTCCAAGAAGATAACAGAAAGTGTTCCACTGTTGTTACATGTTGACTTAATAATGCGGATGGTAGTCGGTGTTTCTTCCTGTTCCAAACGTTTTATTCTATCCGTTTCCATTCTCCGGTTCTACTCCATCTTGGATTGTGCTACATTCACTAACTTTTTACCTTCATTATGGCTCCCAGCTTAAGTCAGACTCTTCTGATGCTGGAAAAAAAGGAAAGCCGTCTCCATGGAAGTGAAATTAGACAAAATAAAACACTGGGAACAGGAAGAAACACCGACAAACATCGGCATTATTAGGTCAAGATGTAACAACAGTGGAACGTATTCTGTTATCTTCTCATTAAATGATTCATACATGCATGACAGTCGGTGGTATAAAGCCGGGGTTTACGTGACAAAAAGTAAGACTGATGACGAAGCTGAACCGCTGCTGACAACATGTAGTTTGTTATTTGTGTTGGAGTTTTGTTTTATTCTACTGGTGTGGATGGAGCCGACATGGACGACTGATGCAGGAAGAATTCTGCTGCTGATGAACGTTTAATAACCTTGAAAGTGCAGCTTGAGAACCTCTCTCTGTTGAACCGGTTATCTAGAATGTTTTGGTGCAGAGTTGTGAAGTTTGTATTGTCTTCTTTTATCTGGATTTGTGTGTGAATGACTCCCAGCCCCTCAGTGTGAAACCTACGTGGTTTAATGTTCATCTTCATCTTCTCCTCTGCAGTCCCTGGATGAAGACTGTACGCTGGAGGAGGAAGACGAGGGGTTGGTTGAAGAGGAAGATGAAATCGATCAGTTCAACGACGACACCTTCGGAGCCGGGGCCATCAGTGAGTCTCCGTAAATCATCCTTAAAATGTCTGGTGTTATTTTAATACTCTGTTTTATTCTATTTTGATAGAGTTCAGTTTAACAAAGGTGATCTGTTAGAAAATAATCAGAAAATGCAGATTATGAAGCGACGTGGAGGGATTTAGGTTTTTATTTTCCCACAGCCAGCCGTCGTTACTCACATCTGAAAGCATAAAAACAACCAGACAAACTGTAACGTTGTTGGTTTTTCCTTTAATCCTCTGAACTACAAGCAGTTTCTGTTGCCCCGGACTTATTTTTCACTGCACTAAGCAACATTTTGGACAAATTTTAATTCATTTTGGTCAATGTTTACATTTTTACTGTCTTCTGCTCTGCTTATCATCAGTAGAAAGATGTTTCTCCATGCTGGATGGATCTCCAACAACCTCCTCTTCTGTTCACTGTTTCTCAGCCATGCAGAGTTTATTTATTTGTCGAGTAGCTTTGGTTTTACTCTGAGGGATTTGTCAACTCCGTTTTCTGTCTAATTTGTGTTTTTGTGTGTCGTTTTTGTCGTTTTCTGTCTCATTTTTGCCATTTTGCATCTCATTTAGTGATTTTGTCTCATTTTTGTCATTTTCTGTCTCATTTTTGCCATTTTGCATCTCATTTAGTCATTTTCTGTCTCATTTTTGTCGTTTTGCATCTCATTTTTGTCGTTTTGCATCTCATTTTTGTCGTTTTCTGTCTCATTTTTGTCGTTTTGCCTCTCATTTTTGTCGTTTTGCCTCTCATTTTTGTCGTTTTGCATCTCATTTTTGCCATTTTGCATCTCATTTTTGCCATTTTGCATCTAATTTTTAGTTTTGCATCTCATTTTTGTCATTTTCTGTCTCGTTTTTGTCATTTTCTGCCTCATTTTTGCCATTTTGCGTCTCATTTTTGTCGGTTTGCATCTCGTTTTTGTTGTTTTGTTTCTCAATTTTGTCATTTTGCATCTTGTTTTTGTCATTTTCTGTCTCGTTTTGTCACTTTGTCACTTTTTTGTTGTAATTCTCCATGTCTCCAGACCTTCCCTCTCCACTCTGCTCATCATCAGTAGAAAGATGTCTCCATGCTGATTGTATCTTCCAACAACTTCCTCCTCTGTTCACCGTTTCTGAGCCATGATGCGTTTATTTTAGTCTTTATGTAGTGTTGATTTTCCTCTTATGATCATTTTGAACAAGTTCTGAGGAATTATGAATATTTTTTTCCAAACATTTTGGACAAATTTGTTCCATTTCAGTTCATTTTCTGCAGGTTTATGTAATTTCGGGACATTTTTGACAAATTCTTTTCAAGCATTTTGAACAAGTTTGTCATTCTGAATGTGACTGATTACACTTTTACAAGTGTCTTCACTCTTCTCTGCACATCAGCTGTAGAATCTATTTCTAACCTGTTTTATTGTGGCTTCTTTAAGCTCCACAGCCGTAAACCTCAGGAAGCTGCAGACACACGTTGTTCACTTCTACGTTTATAGTTTTAATAAATACTGGATGTGTGGTGGAGTTTTTATTGGAGAGATGATTGTATCTGCAGTTGGTCTCATTTTTCCTCCTTGTCTGTGTGTGAAGTGAGACGATTTGTTGAGTTTTAAATCGGTAGAAGCAGATTAATCTCTACTAAATGCATCTCTTTACCTCCAGATGACGACTGGCAGGAGGAGCACAAGCGTCTGGCGGAGCTGGACGAGCGAGACGAGCTGGCAGCGGGGCTCAGCCTGGGAGGAGGAGGAACGCTGGGAGGAGAACCGGACTTAGGAGGAACCCAGCACTCTTCATCCTCCTCCTCCTCCAGCCGTCTGCCTCCATCAGCCGGACGCCTCCCCCTTCCATCCTCCCTTCCTCCCCTCGGCTTCTCCTCGTCTTCCTCCGGGCTGCCTCCTCCAGGTCAGAGCTCGTTCCTCTTCAGATCTAAGAGTTATTTTATCGTTTTAAAGTCACACCTGCACTGCTTTTATTAGTCTGACTTTATCTGCTTTATGTCTGAATATGAGCTCTCTATTTTTATTTTCCCAAAATTAACACAAATCAGGACTTAACATTTAGTAAAACATAATATTTAAGTCTGCATGTCGACTCTAGTCTGGTTTTAACTCAACCTGTTGGCTTCATGACTTGAAGATCACTTTTCTGTAAAATTTGAAAGGACAATCTAACTGCATCAAACCGAGGATGTTTTGTTTCTTTGTAACTTTTTTGTTTAATTTTTGTTCATTTTGTTCCTTTTTATGTCATTTTTGTCTCGTTTGTGTCCATTTTTTGTCGTTTTGTAACTTTTTGGTCTAATTTTTTTGTCTCTTTGTTTTTGTCATTACTCTTTTTTGTCGTTGTGTGTCTGGTTTTTGTAATTAGTTGTTTTTCTTTTTGTGTGTCTTTTTTCATGTGACTTTTGTCATTTTGATCATAAAATAAGCTGCGATATCTTTCAGTTCCAGATGACTAAATATTCTTTTTTAGACTCTCTAAGTTGTAATGTCTAAATGAAGCTGTGAGGAACGTCAAAGTTTCCGTCTGATGAAGCAGAAACGTTCCGTATTTCTAAACGGACCTCTAACTTCTCCTTCCAGACGTGGAGGACCGACCTGGGGATGGAGATCTGGCCGAGTCCCTGGCCAGACTCATCCTGGAGGCCGACCCGGCCATCGCGGGGGTCGGAGCGGCCGAGCGTCCCGGTCCTCCTCCTGGGCCCGGCCTGTCGGGTCTCCACGGTCTGGACCAGCCCCGGGTCTTGCAGCAGACCTCCTCCATCCCTCACCAGCATCCCCACCACCCCCAGCTGCCCCCCGGCCCCTCAGCTTCAGGTCGGTCCACTCGTCTTTAGAGTCCACATCTGAACTGGCAGCACTGGTGGTGTATTACAGAATAAAGACGTGTTCTCCTGCTGCTCCTCTGCAGGTCTTCCTCCAGGACCTCCTCCCTCCTCCATGCTCAGCTACCAGCAGCAGCAGCACCTGATGCGTCGAGGCACCGCTCCGATGGGCCAGGTTACTGCTTTTACTTTATCTTCCAGTTTATTTAACCGTTTTTAATCCCTGTCTGATCAGGCAGGTTGGCTAATGGGGGCTATCAGGGTTAGCATTCACAGCTAGCTGCAGGCTAAAAGTTAAAATGACAAACTCTCATCTAAAATAAGAAACTCGGTTCAAAATGACCTGAACTTCGTCTAAACTGGCCTAAAAATTATTGGAAATGTCAGTGATTTGTGTGTTTTTGTGACAAGTTTACCTGTTTTAGTTGATTTTGTGTGTTTTTGTGGTGTTTTCATAGCTGCTTGTTGTGATTTTGTGTGTTTTTTTTGTTGTGATTCTGCACATTTTTGTGGCGATTTCATGCTTTTTGTTGTTATTTCATGTTTTGGAAGGATTTTATATCTTTATTATGGCGTTTTTGCATCTTTTTGCGTTGTTTTCATGTATTTTTGTGACATTTTCAGATTTTTTTGTGTTGATTTTGCACGTTTTTGTGTTTTTACGTTATCTGATGGCATCAGTCTGGGTGCATTTTCGTATGATTTATGAAAATAGAACTTTATTAACTGTTGATTTAGCATCATTTTGTCTTTTATTGTGTACTAAACTGTTAATTAATGCGTCTGTTGTTTACTTTAAGGGTAAACTGATGTAGTAGAGCTGAGATTTACTGCAGCAGAAGCTGTTTAATGTTGATTTACATTAAATCTTTGTGTTTTAGGGCCTCAAATGTAATGTTTCTCTTTCCGTTTCTCTCTTCCAGATGAACTCTCACAGCATCTGGGAGAACAGTATGGGCTTCGGTCCGGTCAGCGTCACCCCTGGTCTGGTCACACACATGGAGGTGAGGAGTTCTGGTTCTGGTTCTACAAACACTGACCTCCATGTTTAGGGTTCATCATCAAAACAACCCTCATCAGACTGTTTGAAACCACAAAACAGAAACGCAGATCATGTTTTTCTGTCCTTTGGTGGTGAATTTGCATATTTTTGTTGTAATTTCACATGTTTTTGTGGCGATATGGCGCCTTTTTGTCATATTTAACGGCTTTGTGCGGTGAATTCGCATATTTTTGTGGTGATTGCAAATTTTTTTCAGTGATTTTGTGTTGTTTTTTGTATTCTCATTGTGATTTCTCATATTTTTGTGGTGATTTCACACCTATTGGTTGTGATTTTGTGTCCCTGTTGTGATTTCTCATGTCTTTGTGATGATTGCACTGCTCCTTGTCATGATTTTGTGTTGTTTTGTGGTGAATTTGCATATTTTTGTGGAAATTTTACATATTTTTGGTGTTTTTTGTGTGTCTTTTAGTGACGATTTCATGTGTTTTTGACCCGATCTGACCCTTTTAGTCATAATTTTGTGTCTTTGTGTGGCCAATCTGCATATTTTTGTTGATTATGCTCTTTCTGTGTCTTTTTGTTGTGATTTTTCATGTTTCTATGAGGATTTCACACCTATTTGTCATGATTTTGTCTTTTTTAGTGATTTCGTATAGATTTGTGGTGATTTCACATTTTTTGTTGATTTTGTGTCTATTGTGATTTCACAAGTTTTTTTTGTGTCGATTTCACACCTATTAGTCGTGATTTAATGCCTTTTTTTGGTAAATTAGCATGTTTTTGTGTCGGTGTGACTCTTTTTGCGGTGATTTTGTGTCTTTTTGTAATGATTTTATATATTTTTGTGATAATTTCACAGTTTTTTTTGTTCTTGTTTTGTGTCTTTTTGTTGTGGTTTTACATATTTTTGTGGCTATTTCACACCTATTTGTTGTGATTTGGGTTTTTTTTTGGGTGGTGAGTTCACATGTTCTTTTAGGGATTTCATCTCCTTTGCATCTCTTGTGTTTCTTTCATGTGTTTCTGTGCCGATTTCACATTTTTGTTGTGTTTTTCTGTCTTATATATTTGCCTTCACTGATGAGAACACTTGTGGAGCAGCAGCACCAACTAACAAAAGTGTTTCTAAAAGAACCGGATGTTCATCTCAGCAGGGGACACTCTGGCATTTCCTTAAACAACATATTTTATAATGCCATACAGTCGGAGCAGACGAGGCTTCACTAAGTTTCGGGTGTTTCTGATGTTTAGTTTCTTCCTCCTCCTCAGGACAGTCCTCTGATGTCTATAATCAAAGAGGTTGGACTTCCCAAACGTCCTCCTCAGGGGAGGAACGATGAAGGTCGCGATCTGTCCGAGCGGGTTCCTCCTCCTCGCTCCTCCTCCCCTGTGATTGGCTCTCCTCCGGTGAGGGCGGTGCCTATCGGGACTCCGCCCAAACAGCCCATGAGCCACGCCCTGAACCACCAGGTACAGTCACACAGAACACGCTCTGATCACACCAGGAGAGCCGCTCTAATGTATGAACTGTCTGCTGTTTGGTTTGTACTTCCACCCGGCTTCAGCGCTTAGCGTGTTAATGGCGTGTGTTGATCGTGTGTATCTGTGTGTAGATCCACCATCCCACAGCGGTTCATGTGAGAGCTCCAGTCCAGCACAGATATCCTACTCCTTTCCCTGAGCGTCTGTCACCCAACACCCTCCTCAATATAGCTGTGAGTTCCTCCTCTCCTCCACGTTTCCCTTCAGCTCTCCACGTTTATTCCAGCTGGACTTTCTGTGATTCAGGCTGCAAACTACCGGCCAGGTTCAACACGTCCAGACTTTCTGTGTGTTAATCAACATGACTGTATGTGATTTCAGCATCACCAGCTAAATAACTGTAGGTTTCCATGGCAACGCGATGCATCCCATGTATGATTCTGTAACTGCACGGCTTCATTCAGTAGTTTTAGTAACGTTCAGATCAACATGTTTCAGAGATGTAGCTCCACAACATCAGTTACCATGGAGATGTAGCTCCGCAGCGTCAGTTACCATGGAGATGTAGCTCCACAGCGTCAGTTACCATGGAGATGTAGCTCCGCAGCATCAGTTACCATGGAGATGTAGCTCCACAGCATCAGTTACCATGGAGATGTAGCTCCGCAGCGTCAGTTACCATGGAGATGTAGCTCCGCAGCGTCAGTTACCATGGAGATGTAGCTCCACAGCGTCAGTTACCATGGAGATGTAGCTCCACAGCGTCAGTTACCATGGAGATGTAGCTCCGCAGCATCAGTTACCATGGAGATGTAGCTCTGCAGCGTCAGTTACCATGGAGATGTAGCTCCACAGCGTCAGTTACCATGGAGATGTAGCTCCGCAGCGTCAGTTACCATGGAGATGTAGCTCCGCAGCGTCAGTTACCATGGAGATGTAGCTCCGCAGCATCAGTTACCATGGAGATGTAGCTCCGCAGCGTCAGTTACCATGGAGATGTAGCTCCCCAGCGTCAGTTACCATGGAGATGTAGCTCCGCAGCATCAGTTACCATGGAGATGTAGCTCCGCAGCGTCAGTTACCATGGAGATGTAGCTCCCCAGCGTCAGTTACCATGGAGATGTAGCTCCGCAGCATCAGTTACCATGGAGATGTAGCTCCGCAGCGTCAGTTACCATGGAGATGTAGCTCCACAGTGTCAGTTACCATGGAGATGTAGCTCCACAGTGTCAGTTACCGTGGAGATGTAGCTCCACAACATCAGTTACCATGGAGATGTAGCTCCACAACATCAGTTACCATGGAGATCTAGCAGGTTAAACCTTTGTGACACTCATAACTCACTAATCTGACTCAGTAGTTCAGCGATCTGCTTTCTCAGGTTTTGTTTGTGTGTTTTTTATGAAAGATTTTCTGATTTTCTGTCTGTGAAGGACCTCAGACGAGCTAAACTCTTGAGTTTTTGTCTGTTATTAGCTGTGATTTTACTGGATGTTAAATACTAAATTATATCAGGACAGACAGTATTTTAGTGTCATTTTTAGTTTTTAATGAAACCATCGATGTAGAACCAGGTAAATAAGTTACATTTAAGGTACAGAGTCTGACCGAATGTTTGACCCCGCTCCACATTGTACTCCTCATATTGTATTTATTGTTTTTCTCACTGAGCTCTATAATTACCGTGTTTTCTGTGTTCAGAACTCTCCGCTGTGTCGCGGTCCGTTCCCTCCCAGAGTCGGTCCGGTTCTGTCTCAGATCCAACGGGCCCAGCTGCTCAACTCTCAGGTCGGTACCTCAGAACCAGTCTGTTGTTTATCACACAGGCTAACAGCTAACGCTCTGAGATATAAATAAAGGAAGTGATTCCTCCTGATGGATGATGCTGCTGCATGCTGAAGAGCTGAGAGAGAACCTGAAGTTCACCTGTTTGTGGTGATTTCACACGTTATTGAGGGTTTTTGTGTCTGTTTTTTGAATCTTTTTGTGTTGCTTTCATGTGTGATTTTGCATCTATTTCTGGTCATTTCACACCTTTTTGTTAAATTTTACGCCACTTTTTTGGACATTGTTGTTGCAATTTTGTGTCTTTCAGATTAAAAGCTTTAAATTTTGCATTTTTCCTGATTTTTAATTATTATCTCACAATTTTTAAGCTTCGTGTTGTTTTATGAAGTGTGTTTATTGCTTTGTGGTTGTTGTTTTTGTTTTGTATTACTTGTAATTGTGTGTCGTCACTGCAAAAACACACAAATAAACTTTGTAAATTGTTAAAAGAACTCTCCACAGACGCCGGCTGTGTGAGGAATAGTTGACGCTTCCTGTGGAGTTTATTTTCTCCTGTTTACCTGTTTTTCTCTCTCCAGGTGGCAGGTTTTCCTCGCGGTGGTCCCGGTCCTCCTCTGTTGCCGGGCGGTGGAGGTTTCCGGCCGTTCTTCGGCGGTCCTCCTCCTCCTCACGGCCACCGGATGGGTCCTCCACCGCCTCACGGACCCCCCAACCACACGCCGCCCATCCGACACAACACCACCCACCTCCACCCGCAGCACCGCCGCATGCTGACGCAGCGCATGCAGAGCCGAGGAGGGTGAGGATGAAGCTGCTGCTGCTGCATCGTTAGCGTTGAATAAAGCTGCAGACTGACCACGGTTTTTTTGCATTAAATAAAGCTGCAGACTGACCATGTTTTTTAGCGTTAAAGCTGCAGGCTGACCACGGTTTTTAGCATTAAATAAAGCTGCAGACTGACCACGGTTTTTTAGCGTTAAAGCTGCAGGCTGACCACGGTTTTTTAGCGTTAAAGCTGCAGACTGACCACGTTTTTTAGCGTTAAAGCTGCAGACCGCGTTTTTTAGCGTTAAAGCTGCAGACTGACCACGGTTTTTTAGCATTAAAGCTGCAGACTGACCACGGTTTATTAGCGTTAAATAAAGCTGCAGACTGACCACGTTTTTTTAGCGTTAAAGCTGCAGACTGACCACGGTTTATTAGCGTTAAATAAAGCTGCAGACTGACCACGGTTTTTTAGCGTTAAAGCTGCAGACTGACCACGGTTTTTTAGCGTTAAATAAAGCTGCAGACTGACCACGTTTTTTTAGCGTTAAAGCTGCAGACTGACCACGTTTTTTTAGCGTTAAAGCTGCAGACTGACCACGGTTTTTTAGCGTTGAATAAAGCTGCAGACTGACCACGGTTTTTAGCGTTAAAGCTGCAGACTGACCACGGTTTTTAGCGTTAAAGCTGCAGACTGACCACGGTTTTTAGCGTTAAAGCTGCAGACTGACCACGGTTTTTAGCGTTAAAGCTGCAGACTGATCACGGTTTTTTAGCGTTAAATAAAGCTGCAGACTGACCACGGTTTTTAGCGTTAAAGCTGCAGACTGACCACGGTTTTTTAGCGTTAAATAAAGCTGCAGACTGACCACGGTTTTTAGCGTTAAAGCTGCAGACTGACCACGGTTTTTTAGCGTTAAAGCTGCAGGCTGACCACGGTTTTTAGCATTAAATAAAGCTGCAGACTGACCACGGTTTTTTAGCGTTAAAGCTGCAGACTGACCACGTTTTTTTAGCGTTAAAGCTGCAGACTGACCACGGTTTTTTAGCGTTGAATAAAGCTGCAGACTGACCACGGTTTTTAGCGTTAAAGCTGCAGACTGACCACGGTTTTTAGCGTTAAAGCTGCAGACTGACCACGTTTTTTAGCGTTAAAGCTGCAGACTGATCACGGTTTTTTAGCGTTAAATAAAGCTGCAGACTGACCACGGTTTTTAGCGTTAAAGCTGCAGACTGACCACGGTTTTTTAGCGTTAAATAAAGCTGCAGACTGACCACGGTTTTTAGCGTTAAAGCTGCAGACTGACCACGTTTTTTTAGCGTTAAAGCTGCAGGCTGACCACGGTTTTTAGCATTAAATAAAGCTGCAGACTGACCACGGTGTTTTAGCGTTAAAGCTGCAGACTGACCACGTTTTTTAGCGTTAAAGCTGCAGACTGACCACGGTTTTTTAGCGTTAAATAAAGCTGCAGACTGACCACGGTTTTTTAGCGCTAAAGCTGCAGACTGACCACGTTTTTTAGCGTTAAAGCTGCAGACTGACCACGGTTTTTTAGCGTTAAATAAAGCTGCAGACTGACCACGTTTTTTAGCGTTAAATAAAGCTGCAGACTGACCACGGTTTTTAGCGTTAAAGCTGCAGACTGACCACGGTTTTTTAGCGTTAAAGCTGCAGACTGACCACGTTTTTTAGCGTTAAAGCTGCAGACTGACCACGGTTTTTTAGCGTTAAATAAAGCTGCAGACTGACCATGGCTGTTTCCCTGCAGGGACCGGGGTCGGACCGGAGGGGACCGGCGCAGCAGAGACCCCTACAGTAACCTGATGACCCAGAAGGAGAAGGAGTGGGTGACCAAGATCCAGATGATGCAGCTGCAGAGCACCGACCCCTACCTGGACGACTACTACTACCAGGTGAGCTTTCAACATCAGGGTGGGGCTGCAGCTATCCATCACTTTCGTGTTCCTAACATGCTTACATGTTGTGTAAATGTGGACCGTCTACCAGACGTCATCTCAGACGTGTAGATTTGTTGTTTTTCTGTTTTGGTGTCCACATAAAATCCTGGTTGTGGAAATTGTCACAATTTTAACAAACTGCAGTTCATCTGATCAGACTGTCTGAGATTAACTACTTTATAATAATCACTAGTACTAGTACTATTAATACTACTTCTTCCTATTCCTTTTCTTTGTCGTCTTCTTCTTCCTCCTTCACATTCCTCTTTTTCTTCCTCTATTCTTCCTCCTCTTCTTGTTCCTCTTCTTCTACTTCATCTTCTTTTTGCTCCTCTTCTTTTTCTTTCTTCCTCTTCTTCCTACTCATCCTCTTCTTTCATGCAGTATCTAGACTCTTTAATCCTCTTTTAGTGGTAGAATACCAACAGGATTTTGCTCCTTATTTCTTCTAGCTGCTGGACACCTTGAGTGTCCCCTAAGTGATGAATAAATTATCTGTATTATGTCTGAATCTATCCTACCTGAGGATGTCTGCTTGTTGTTAAACCTGCAGAACTACTATGAGAAGATGGAGAAGCGTCAGGAGAGAGAGCGAGACAGCAGCAAGAAGGAGCACACCACCAAGCTGATCACTCCTCAGGTGGCCAAGGTGGAGCACACCTACAGACCAGGTAGGAGCTCACAGCTCACCTGTCTGTCTGATTGGACGCCGTCCTCAGAGACTCACGTCCCGTCTGTCCAACAGTTCAGTTTGCAGGTTCTCTGGGTAAACTGACCGTCTCCAGCGTCAACAACCCCCGCAAGATGATCGACGCCGTGGTGACGACGCGGACCGACGACGAGGTCAGACTCCTAGAATAACTTTTATTTTGAAATGTTGAGCCTTAGAATTACAAAATCCTCCTCCTCTTCTTAGTCTTCTATTTCTTCTTTCTCCTTCTTCCTCTTCCTTTTCTTCTTCTTTCTCTTCTTCTTTGTCCTCTTCTTTTTATTCCTCTTCTTCCGCCTCTTGTTCTTATTCCTTTTCTTCCTCTTTTTTCTCTTCTTCGTCTTTTTTCCTTCCTCTTTCTCTTCTCCTTCTTCCTCCTCTTCTTCTTCGTCCTTCTTCTTCTTCTTCCTCCTCTTGTTCTTCTCCTTCCTCTTGTTCTTATTCCTCTTCTTCTTCCTCTTCTCCTTCTTCTTTACTGGCTGTGTTCTGCATTTTGTATTTTTCTGTTGTATGAGCAACCTTTCCATGATATCGTCATTTGTTTTTTTTATATTTCAACTCCACCATGTTCAGAGGTTATTTTATTTAT
Source organism: Acanthochromis polyacanthus (assembly GCF_021347895.1). Lineage (NCBI taxonomy): Eukaryota > Metazoa > Chordata > Actinopteri > Pomacentridae > Acanthochromis > Acanthochromis polyacanthus. The sequence continues at coordinate 1,638,609 of NC_067115.1, read as the reverse complement.
TTGTCCGACATTCCAGATTCTGAATTGATAACATGATTTGAAAAAACAGAAAATTTAAGGTTTTTATTTTTAATATTTCCTTAGATGTTGTTGTTCAGATGGCGTCAAAATTAAATGTGAGAAAAACCTGCTGAACACGGGTCAACAAGCAGATTTTTTATGAAATAACGGTCTCAGACAGTGTTGGAGGTATCAGTTTAATATTTCACAAACATCTTTATAGTTTATTCTCTAACATTTTAGTCAAATCAGAGCTGGTTGAGCAGAAATTTCTCTAAAAAAATGTCTTAATAAAAGTTATACAAAGCATTTTTTTTAAAATTAGTTCTGAATTTCCTGTCTGTCTGCAGGAGAAGAGAGAGAAGCAGGTTTGGAATAAGAGGCGACAGATCCTCTACACCGTGGAGAAGGTAGGTTGAGGTTCCACCTTAAGGTCAGACAGGAAACACACCTGGTTGAGTCCCTCCAGGTGACCTCTGTCTCCTCCAGATGTACAGTCTGCTGCTGGAGGTCCAGGACTTCGAGAAAAGATTCGTCCAGACGCCCGAGGAGGACAGAGACGCTCTGGTGGAACAGCACAAGTCCAACACCGAGCAGCTCTGCAGCTCCCTGATGGAGAAGGAGTGGGAAGACAGGTGAGACAGGGGGGAGGGACGACAGGTGAGACGGGGGGAGGGACGACAGGTGAGACGGGGGAGGACATGTGGGAGGGGCCACAGGTGAAGGGACAGCAGTGTGACTCTCGTTCTTCTCCTCCATCAGAGTGAGTGATGAACAGTGTGTGATGATCATGTCGGTGAGAAAAGGGAAGCGGCTAATCTCCAGGCTCCTCCCCTTCCTGCCGTCACCCCAGGCCACCGCCGTTGTCATGGCGATAGCCCGCAACCTCCCCGCCTTAGCCAAGAAGGACAAGCAGGACCAGGTAACCTTAACCGTTCTTCCTCCTTAGATGAAGACTGAACTGTTAACTAGCAGTTAGCTCATTAACTAGCAGTTAGCCAGCAGTTAGCTCGTTAACTAGCAGTTAGGTCATTTACTAGCAGTTAGCCAGCAGTTAGCCCGTTAACTAACAGTTAGCTCATTGGCCTTCCTCCTGTTCAGGTGCTGTGCTGGTTGGTGGAGCCCGTTTCCACGGTGATCCAGTCTCTGTCCAGTTCCAGTCTCACAGATTTACTTCAGGAGCTTCAGGGCAGCGAAGGACAGCTGGCAACAGTACTACACAACAAGGTACTCACAGTACTACACAACAAGGTGCACGCAGCACTACAAAAAACGTACACGCAGTCCGACACAACAAGGTACACACAACAGTAAACCTTTACAGACATCCTCCAGTGTTCCAGCAGTAGACTGACAGTCTCTCTGGTACTTTAATCTGACGGTCTCTCTGGTACTTCCTGTCTAGTTCGGTGTGACGCTGCTCTACCTGATCCTGAGTGAAGGAGAACGAATGCAGAGCTCTGACCCAAACTGTCAGCTGATGGACGACAATCGATGGTAAATGTTCCTCATCCTCTCTAACTCTTTGTTGCCAACTCTCTGCAAACTTATTGCTAACTCTGTGTTGCTAACTCTCTACTATGTTATTGCTAGCTCTTTGTTGCTAACTCTTTGTTCCTAACTCTCTACTAATTCTGTGCTAATTCTCTGCTAACTTGTTGCTATCTCTCTGCTAACTCCATGTTGCTAACTTGATGCTAACTCTCTGCTAACTCCATGTTGCTAACTTGTTGCTAACTCTCTGCTAACTCCGTGTTGCTAACTTGTTGCTAACTTGTTGCTCCCTCTTGTTCCCTCCAGGACTGAGTTGGTGTTTTCGGTGACCAGAGAGCTGCTCAGCGTCCCGTCCTCGGCTCTGTCTCCTCCCCTCTTCACTCCTCCAAACCTGCTCTCTCTGTTCTCACGATATGTTGACCGGCAGCGGCTGGAACTGTTACAGGACAAGCTACAGTGAGATGCCATCTTTTTTTCCATGCAGAGGTCGCGTCCTAAAATGACTCCTAACGCCACAGTTTTATACATTTGATTTCTGCATCACCGGCTGAAAACGTGGGTTTCCTTGGTAACACGATGCATAAAGTGACCTGGCTGTACAGCGTCGCTTACCATGGTGATATAGCTGTATGACATTGGTTACCATGGAGATCCAGCAGGTTTTGGACCCATTGTTTTAAATTTATTTTTTAACTTTTTGTTGATCTTTTTCCACTTTTAGTTTGACACATTTTATTTGTGGAGTCTCTTTAAAATTCCGTTGTTGTTGTTGTTGTGCTGTATTCTAACAACTCTGAAGCTGTTTTTCTTGCAGGTGTTTCAGTAAAACTCTCTCCTTTGTGTTTCCAGGATGTCGGCTCTGTCCAGGTAGAAGTTCGTCCAGACATCGTCAAACTTTTCTCTCTGAGGATCATTTTAACCAGAACCTGTCGTCACGTCTGTTTTTCTTCGTCTAGTCTCTGGTCGGTGTGTGAGTCTGAGTGTGTCTGTGTGTGCGAGCGACGGTGAGACGGTCCGAATGACGACAAAACAATGAAATCTGCATTTTTAAATATCTTGTTTACGATTATGCCTGTGATGAACCTTCAAATTAAAAGTATTTCTATTATATAAAACCCTGGGTCTGCTCTTTTTGTCATTTAACCAAACAGGAATTTCTTTATAAAGTAGTATATTCTACTTTAAAGATCCTTAATTGACATAATTTTGCTTTCAAATAATGGCAAATATCTACAAAATAAATATATTTTTCAATAATTAAAATACAGTAAACAAAAAATGTGAAATTCTTATACTTTTAGCCCGTTTTTTACAAATTATTATTAGTAGAAATTATATGTACACACGTGGACAAAATTGTTGGTACCCCTCAGTTAAAGAAGGAAAAACCCACAATTCTCACTGAAATCACTTGAAACTCACAAAAGTAACAATAAATAAAAATTTATTGAAAATTAAATAATCAAAATCAGCCATCACTTTTGAATTGTTGATTAACATAATTATTTAAAAAAACAAACTAATGAAACAGGCCTGGACAAAAATGATGGTACCTCTATAAAAGATTGAAAACTATTTGACCAGAGTGACATGATTAACTCAGCTGTGTCATTTAATTGACATCACAGGTGTTTCCAAACTCATAATCAGTCAGTCTGCCTATTTAAAGGGAGACAAGTAGTCACCCTGCTGTTTGGTGAAAAGGTGTGTACCACACTGAACATGGACAACAGAAAGCGAAGGAGAGAATTGTCCCAGGACATCCGAAAAAAAATGATAGACAAACATCTTAAAGGTAAAGGCTATAAGACCATCTCTAAACAGCTTGAAGTTCCTGTGACAACAGTGGCTCATATTATTCAGAAGTTCAAGACCCACGGGACAGTAGCCAACCTCCCTGGACGTGGCCGCAAGAGGAAAATTGATGACAAATTGAAGAGACGGATCGTTGGAATTGTATCCAAAGAGCCCAGAGCAACCTCCAAAGAAATTAAAGGTGAACTCCAAGGCCAAGGTACATCAGTGTCAGATCGCACCATTCGTCGTTGTTTGAGCCAAAGTGGACTTCATGGGAGACGACCAAGGAGAACACCACTGCTGAAAAAAAACTCATAAAAAAGCCAGACTGGAATTTGCAAAAATGCATGTTGACAAGCCACAAAGCTTCTGGGAGAATGTCCTTTGGACAGATGAGACCAAACTGGAGCTTTTTGGTAAGGCACATCAACTCTATGTTCATAGACTCAAAAACCAAGCATACGAAGAAAAGAACACTGTCCCTACGGTGAAACATGGAGGAGGCTCAGTAATGTTTTGGGGCTGCTTTGCTGCATCTGGCACAGGGTGTCTTGAAAGTGTGCAAGGTACGATGAAATCTGAAGACTATCAAGGCATTCTGGAGAGAAATGTGCTGCCTAGTGTCAGAAAGCTTGATCTCAGTCGCAGGTCATGGGTCTTCCAACAGGACAACGATCCAAAACACACAGCCAAAAACACCCAAGAATGGCTGAGAGAAAAGCGTTGGACTATTCTAAAGTGGCCTTCTATGAGCCCAGATCTGAATCCCATTGAACATATGTGGAAGGAGCTGAAACATGCCATTTGGAGAAGACACCCATCAAACCTGAGACAACTGGCGCTGTTTGCTCATGAGGAGTGGGCCAAAATACCTGTTGACAGCTGCAGAACGCTCATTGACAAATACAGAAATTGTTTAATTGCAGTGATTGCCTCAAAAGGTTGTGCAACAAAATATTAAGTTATGGGTACCATCATTTTTGTCCAGCCCTATTTCATTAGTTTGTTTTTTTAAATAATTATGTTAATCAACAATTCAAAAGTGATGGCTGATTTTGATTATTTAATTTTCAATAAATTTTTATTTATTGTTACTTTTGTGAGTTTCAAGTGATTTCAGTGAGAATTGTGGGTTTTTCCTTCTTTAACTGAGGGGTACCAACAATTTTGTCCACGTGTGTATGTTCAATGGGATTCAGATCTGGGCTCATAGAAGGCCACTTTAGAATAGTCCAACGCTTTTCTCTCAGCCATTCTTGGGTGTTTTTGGCTGTGTGTTTTGGATCGTTGTCCTGTTGGAAGACCCATGACCTGCGACTGAGACCAAGCTTTCTGACACCAGGCAGCACATTTCTCTCCAGAATGCCTTGATAGTCTTCAGATTTCATCGTACCTTGCACACTTTCAAGACACCCTGTGCCAGATGCAGCAAAGCAGCCCCAAAACATTACTGAGCCTCCTCCATGTTTCACCGTAGGGACAGTGTTCTTTTCTTCGTATGCTTGGTTTTTGAGTCTATGAACATAGAGTTGATGTGCCTTACCAAAAAGCTCCAGTTTGGTCTCATCTGTCCAAAGGACATTCTCCCAGAAGCTTTGTGGCTTGTCAACATGCATTTTTGCAAATTCCAGTCTGGCTTTTTTATGAGTTTTTTTCAGCAGTGGTGTCCTCCTTGGTCGTCTCCCACGAAGTCCACTTTGGCTCAAACAACGACGAATGGTGCGATCTGACACTGATGTACCTTGGCCTTGGAGTTCACCTTTAATTTCTTTGGAGGTTGCTCTGGGCTCTTTGGATACAATTCCAACGATCCGTCTCTTCAATTTGTCATCAATTTTCCTCTTGCGGCCACGTCCAGGGAGGTTGGCTACTGTCCCGTGGGTCTTGAACTTCTGAATAATATGAGCCACTGTTGTCACAGGAACTTCAAGCTGTTTAGAGATGGTCTTATAGCCTTTACCTTTAAGATGTTTGTCTATAACTTTTTTTCGGATGTCCTGGGACAATTCTCTCCTTCGCTTTCTGTTGTCCATGTTCAGTGTGGTACACACCTTTTCACCAAACAGCAGGGTGACTACTTGTCTCCCTTTAAATAGGCAGACTGACTGATTATGAGTTTGGAAACACCTGTGATGTCAATTAAATGACACACCTGAGTTAATCATGTCACTCTGGTCAAATAGTTTTCAATCTTTTATAGAGGTACCATCATTTTTGTCCAGGCCTGTTTCATTAGTTTGTTTTTTTAAATAATTATGTTAATCAACAATTCAAAAGTGATGGCTGTTTTTGATTATTTAATTTTCAATAAATTTTTATTTATTGTTACTTTTGTGAGTTTCAAGTGATTTCAGTGAGAATTGTGGGTTTTTCCTTCTTTAACTGAGGGGTACCAACAATTTTGTCCACGTGTGTAATTTTAAAAAAGAAAAGGAAAATTCTGTAAAATAACTTAATTTTGCACATTTTAAACAAGTACAAGCGAAAAACGAACTGAACTTGCATCGCAGTTCATCAGTTCAGTTTAATTCAAGGAGTTTAAAGTAACTTTCCACTAATAAAAAGCAAAAATGACAATAACTATAAATAATCCAAAGGTTGCGTCAGTGTTGGATTCTTGGAGCTGGAAGTCTTTTGAACTCCAGATAGTCTTATTTACTGATATAAAAACAACCACGGACACACTGAGTTCGTTCTCCAGCAGCATTTTAAAAACATGAATCACTGATTAAAACAAAACTTTAAACAGCAGCTTCCATGAACAGAACTCTTTAGAACTGGAGCTTTCCTGGTTTTAACTCCTCAGTCAGCGCCCTGAAAAGATAAAATAAAGGAACAGATCAGTTTTTTGGATGCTTATCAGATCTAAAAACTTCAGTTTGAAACAAAAAATTCTGTAAATATTTTTCTGAATCGTCTCCGATTGAGTTCAGAGTTTATTTTGGACCAAAGATTTCAATCTGTTCAACGCTTTTTGGCTGAATTTGGATCATTTCATGCTTAAAAAAAAGCCTTCATAAAAATCCTGTCAGTGTGTATCTATGGATGGTTCCATATTTCTAGATTCAGTGTTCAGACTGAGACTCCTCAATGGATTTCAACTGATCTGGTCTCAGCTTTTTTCAGAACTCGGATATGTTTCTCCTCCTAAATGTCATGGTTCTATCTGCTGGACTGATGAAGTTCTGAGGCTCAGAAATTATGAAAAAAGTCCATTAAAAAGTGATAAATCTGGACCCACCTCTATGGACTTCAAGGACCTGGAATGTTCTGAGTGAGACTAAACGTAAAGACTGGAAGCAGGAAAGGAGAACGTCCCCTTGAGAAAGTTCTAGAGTAGACCTACCGACAACTGGAGAAAGTTCTAGAGCAGACCTACCGACAACTGGAGAAAGTTCTAGAGTAGACCTACCAACAGCTGAAGAAAGTTCTACCCACAACTGTCCAGTTGTTGGTAGGTCTACTCTAGAACTTTCTCCTGGGGATGTTCTCCTCTATGGACTTCAAGAACCTGAAACTCTGGAAATATTCCCAGTCTGAAGGTAGAACTCTGATCATGAATAAAGTTACTGAAGATGGAGAACCAGATGGTTCTGAGGAGATTCTGATGACGGTTCTACTTGGTTTCTTCATGGATGTCTATTGTCAATCACTTGTTAACACTTTAAATTGTTCTATTTGTCATTGACAAATAGAACAATTTGTTGGTTCTTGAACAGTTCTAAAGGGAGCAGCTCGGAGTTCAGTGCTACAGAACTTCTACCTGTGCAGGTGAGCTCCACGGCCGAGGTGGAGAACCACGGCTCGACATTCCCACAGTCCATCAGTGCTGACTCGGACCCGTCGCAGTCAGAGAAGAACCTCCACACCTCTGTCCTGTTGACCAGGTCCACGGTTCCCACAGACACGACAGAACCACAGTTCAGCTGTCGACACACCACGGCGGCCAGCCTCCGGTTCCACAGCTCCGACTCAGAACTCATCAGCCTCATGTGACCCAGAGACAGAACCAAACGACCCGAACAGACCACAGAGTAGTCAGATCTGAGGACACCGTCGTCCAGGAACAGAAACTCAAACTCTGCACAACAGAACCAAACACTGAGATACAGGAGCTCAACGGAACCATAACCAAACACTGAGGTACAGGAGCTAAACAGAACCAGCAGCTTTCTGGACCAGAACATGGTGTTCCAGCTGGGATTTAGAATCATGATGGTTCTTCACGGTTTCCTGATGAATAATTCATTATTAAGGAAATTATCTGCATCTCCAAGAACGTTCTAAGACGTTCTACCTTTCACAGTGACTGCGAGGGTCGGACTTTCTGAGGACGAGTTGATGTTCAGGACGGCCTTCTGGTAGACGCAGCTGTAGTTCCCCTGATGAACCTCATCTGCTGCGGAGAACCTGAAGACGGCCGAACGGTTCTGGGCTCTCTGGGTCCAGCTCTGGCTTCCGTTGAAACCAGAGAACCGGAGGCTGAAGTGGCCTCCATAGAACATCTCCTCCAAGGAGCAGATGATGGTGAAGCTGTGGCCTTTCCACACCACATCTGGACTCTCTGGACTGTCCTCACCGGAGAACAGCGAGATACTGGGACGAGGCAGCAGGTCTGAGAATGCACAGAACGTAGAGAACATATATAATACAGAACATAGAGAACATAGAACATGAAACACACAGAACATGTCATCCTGTGAATGAATGTTTTCTGTGTACTTCCTGGATATTTTCTTTATCTACTAACTCTAAAACTAAACTATTCTCCAGGATTTGTATATTTTTTGTGAATAAAAACAGAAACCAGTGAAACATTTAATCTGATTTAAATCCAGTAAAGGTGGAATTTTATGAACAAATTATTATTAATAAAAATACAGATTGTTGAAGTGGATGTACCTTACAGTTTTGGCCTGTTAGTTTTTTGTTGTTTGTTTAATAATTGTAATTTTTTAAATTTGTAATTTGATAAAACTGAGAAAGTCCATGAAAATGTACTGTTTTTTACTCTTTAATTCACATATTTTTTGTTTAAAATACTGACAAAAACCCGTAAATAATCAGATTTCTAACTGGTTTAAATCCAGGAAGCTTCTTTCTGTGATTTTAACAGACATTCTGGTAAAATCCCAGTACAATGTTTAAATAGTTGGAGCTGGAGCTGTGGACAGAACCTGACCTGAGCAGATCACCTCGGTGCCTTCCACTGACACGAACTTCCTCACGGATCCACAGTCCATCAGAGCCCGTTCAGAGCCGTGGCAGTCAGAGAAGAACCTCCAGATGGGCTGGGGTCGCTCCCACAGTTTGACCCTGGAGGTGGAAGCAGCAGAACCACAGCCGAGCTGCCTGCAGACCACCGATGCCTCCTTCAGGCTCCAGGACTTCAGGGAGCTCAGCGGCCTCCAGGCCTCCTGGAAGTCCAGCTCCAACCGACCGGCACAAGGACTCCACGGTCCCACCAACCGGACATCACCGGGTTCTGAAACCAGGAGGGAACCACATCAGAGCTGAGTATTTATGATCTATTCTGGAGACACTTTAGATTACTGAGTCTGGAAATGAAGGAAAAGTTCATAATTTCCAAACTTTGATGGTCTGGAGTCTCTGTAACGTTCCTGTTGGTGGACATCTATGGATGAATCCAAAGATGCCAGTAAATCACTCAAAACTGTTCAATAGGACTTGGAACTTGTTCAGAATCACTCAAAATTGGTTCTAAATCAGATAAAGACAGTCTAAGGTAAATCAAATTTGTCCAAAATGACAAAAATGAGAAATTTTTGGACTTTGAAAATGGAAAAAAGTGCTAAAAATGTTCAATCCCGGCTGGTCTAGTATGTCCATAAAGTTCCTGTAAGTGTACACCCTCTGTCAAAGGTTTTGAGACACTATCTCATTCAAATAAATTAGAACCCGTCTCAAAACTTTGACAGGGAGTGTATATCTATGGATGGATCCATATTTCTACTAAAATACAGTCTTTGGTCTAAATTTCACCAACATTTGAGGCTCGAACATCAGCAGAATCTGATGTGTTATAGTTGGACCAGATAAAGCCTTCCACCGACATGTTGTGATTCGATTACCTTTCACCGACAAGTTCAGACTCGTTTACCTTCCACCGACATGTTGTGACTCGATTACCTTTCACCGGCAGGTTGAGACTCGTTTACCTTTCACCAGCAGGTTGAGACTCGCTTACCTTCCACCGACAGGTTGAGACTCGTTTACCTTTCACCAGTAGGTTGAGACTCGTTTACCTTCCACCAACAGGTTGAGACTCGTTTGTGTCTCTTTGTGGTTGTTTTGTGTCTCTTTCTGGTTGTTTTGTGTCTCTTTGTGGTTGTTTTGTGTCTCTTTGTAGTTGTTTTGTGTCTCTGTGGTCGTTTTGTGTCTCTGTGGTCGTTTTGTGTCTCTTTGTGGTCATTTTGTGTCTCTTTGTAGTTGTTTATCTTTGCGGTTCTTTTGTGTCTCTTTTTTTATCATTTTGTGTCTCTTTCTGGTTATATTGTGTCTCTTTGTGGTCGTTTTGTCTCTCTCTGTGGTTGTTTTGTGTCTCTATGTGGCTGTTTTGTGTATCTTTGCGGTTGTTTTGTCTCTCTTTGTGCTTGTTTTGTGTCTCTTTCTGGTTGTTTTGTGTCTCTTTGTGGTCGTTTTGTGTCTCTTTGTGGTCATTTTGTGTCTCTTTCTGGTTGTTTTGTGTCTCTTTGTGGTCGTTTTGTGTCTCTTTGTGGTCATTTTGTGTCTCTTTGTAGTTGTTTATCTTTGCGGTTGTTTTGTGTCTCTTTGGTTGTTTTGTGTCTCTTTTTTATCATTTTGTGTCTCTTTGTGGTTATATTGTGTCTCTTTGTAGTTGTTTTGTGTCTCTTTGTGGTCGTTTTGTGTTCTTTGTGGTCGTTTTGTGTCTTTTTGTGGTTGTATTGTGTCTCTTTGTGGTTGTTTTGTGTCTCTTTGTAGTTGTTTTGTGTCTCTTTGTGGTTGTTTTGTGTCTCTTTGTGGTCGTTTTGTGTCTCTTTCTGGTTGTTTTGTGTCTCTTTCTGGTTGTTTTGTGTCTCTTTGTGGTTGTTTTTTTCTCTTTGTGGTCGTTTTGTGTCTCTTTGTGGTCATTTTGTGTCTCTTTGTAGTTGTTTATCTTTGCGGTTGTTTTGTGTCTCTTTGGTTGTTTTGTGTCTCTTTTTTATCATTTTGTGTCTCTTTGTGGTTATATTGTGTCTCTTTGTAGTTGTTTTGTGTCTCTTTGTGGTTGTTTTGTGTCTCTTTGTGGTCGTTTTGTGTCTCTTTGTGCTTGTTTTGTGTCTCTTTCTGGTTGTTTTGTGTCTCTTTGTGGTTGTTTTGTGTCTCTTTGTGGTTGTTTTGTGTCTCTTTCTGGTTGTTTTGTGTCTCTTTGTGGTTGTTTTGTGTCTCTTTGTAGTTGTTTTGTGTCTCTGTGGTCGTTTTGTGTCTCTGTGGTCGTTCTGTGTCTCTTTGTGGTCGTTTTGTGTCTCTGTGGTCGTTTTGTGTCTCTTTGTGGTCGTTTTGCGTCTCTTTGTGCTTGTTTTGTGTCTCTTTGTAGTTGTTTTGTGTCTCTTTGTGGTCGTTTTGTGTCTCTGTGGTCGTTTTGTGTCTCTTTGTGGTCGTTTTGTGTTCTTTGTGGTCGTTTTGTGTCTTTTTGTGGTTGTATTGTGTCTCTTTGTGGTTGTTTTGTGTCTCTTTGTAGTTGTTTTGTGTCTCTTTGTGGTTGTTTTGTGTCTCTTTGTGGTCGTTTTGTGTCTCTTTCTGGTTGTTTTGTGTCTCTTTCTGGTTGTTTTGTGTCTCTTTGTGGTTGTTTTTTTCTCTTTGTGGTCGTTTTGTGTCTCTTTGTGGTCATTTTGTGTCTCTTTGTAGTTGTTTATCTTTGCGGTTCTTTTGTGTCTCTTTTTTTATCATTTTGTGTCTCTTTCTGGTTATATTGTGTCTCTTTGTGGTCGTTTTGTCTCTCTCTGTGGTTGTTTTGTGTCTCTATGTGGCTGTTTTGTGTATCTTTGCGGTTGTTTTGTCTCTCTTTGTGCTTGTTTTGTGTCTCTTTCTGGTTGTTTTGTGTCTCTTTGTGGTCGTTTTGTGTCTCTTTGTGGTCATTTTGTGTCTCTTTCTGGTTGTTTTGTGTCTCTTTGTGGTCGTTTTGTGTCTCTTTGTGGTCATTTTGTGTCTCTTTGTGGTTGTTTTGTGCCTCTTTGTGGTTGTTGTTTTTTTCTCTTTGTGGTTGTTTTGTGTCTCTTTGTAGTTGTTTATCTTTGCGGTTGTTTTGTGTCTCTTTGGTTGTTTTGTGTCTCTTTTTTATCATTTTGTGTCTCTTTGTGGTTATATTGTGTCTCTTTGTAGTTGTTTTGTGTCTCTTTGTGGTTGTTTTGTGTCTCTTTGTGGTCGTTTTGTGTCTTTTTGTGGTTGTATTGTGTCTCTTTGTGGTTGTTTTGTGTCTCTATGTGGCTGTTTTGTGTATCTTTGCGGTTGTTTTGTCTCTCTTTGTGATAGTTTTGTGTCTCTCTGTGATAGTTTTGTGTATATTTGTGGTCATTTTGTATCTCTTTCTAGAAGTTAAAGTGGAATATTCCTTTTGCCTCATGCACAGACTTAAAATAGACAAACTAATACAAAGGCACTCACCTGATGACGACTTGCTTCTGACTCGTTTGCTTCCTCTTCGTCCTGAGATCTCCGTCGTCAGCAAAACGAAACAACAAAATGCCACTAACGTCCATCTGAGGCTCATTTTCGCTCTGATTTCAGCAGTGGAGGCTCGCTGCGTGAATGCAGAAGGCACAGCTTTATTTTTTGTTCCTGCAGCTCGAAGGTTGTTGTTTTAGAGCGTGATCAATATTCACACTGACCTTTAGTCAGCAGGCGAAGATCCTCTCGGCCTGGTGACCTGAAATGAGCTGCAGCCGGAAAATTAGTCCTAATTGTGAAGTTTGTACAGATTTATGTCTCTTTCTGGTGGTTTTGTGTCTCCTAGTAATCATTTTTTGTGTTTTTTTTAGTCGTATTTGTTGTCTCTATGGTCATTTTGTGTCTCTTCATGGTTGTTTTGGGTCTCTTTAGTTGTTTTGTGTCTTTTGTGGTCATTTTGTTTCTCTATTTGATCGTTTTGTGTCTCTTTGTGTTTTTTTTTTATCATTTTATGTCTCTTTGCGATCATTTTATGGATTATACTTCTTTAACTGTTTGCTTTGTAGGTAATTTAGAACAGTTCAGTTTAGATACATTTTCCCCCATTCCAGTATATTACCTGTTGTTTTTATTTAATAGGTTTAGTCACAACATTACACAAAAACATGACTTTACGGTCCTTATGTTTGTCATAATCTTCATCTTCTTCACCTTCACTTTATCCTGCTTCACATTTCTCTGTTATATGTTGTGCTTATTTACCGGTTTAAAGAGTCACGACTAGAAGTCGACGAGCAGATTCGATCCGCCGACCTCGGGGTTCGTTTATGGTAGTTTCGGTAGACCAGTTCATATTGGGCCATTACTTCCGGCAACGCAGTGAAGACGAGCTCCTATTGGCTGATTGGTCTCAGCTTGCCGATGATTGGCTCATTCGCCGCCGCAGTCAGCAACAGCCAATCATCTGCGGTCAGGTGCGCACTACGGCAAGTTACTGCCACCGTAGCATCGTAGTGAGGACTGAGTTTCCTACCGGACACCGTTAAATTAAGGAATAAACCATCCGCACCGGGCGTCTTCACCTGCCCGGACAGAGTTTTAACCGTGTTTGGTGTCATGTTGGACCTCAGTCACTGTCTCTGGATCTTTTCTCACCACCGGACTCACCGTTATGGAAGGCAAGTTCAATGTCTGCTGCCGCGTTAACGCTTGTTTTCGGCCGCTGTTGTCGAGTTTGTGTGTTTCTGTGGCTGACATGTTGTGTTTAACTCCGTGTTTTAAAGGAGATGATGCGGCTCGGCCTGGCAGCCATTTCAGAAACTGAGAAAAATCCCCCAAACTGTAGTAAATGTCGAGTTTTAGCCATTCTGTCGTCAGGTTTTTATTTATTCACTCATTTCATGTTTGAATAAGCGATTTTAAAAGTGAGTTTTAAATTCAACTTCAGAAACAAGAGCAGTTTTTACAAAACTAGCAGGTGGTGTTTTGTCTCTGTGGTCGTTTTGTGTCTCTTTGTGGTCAGTTTGTGTCTCTTTGTGGTCAGTTTGTGTCTGTGGTGGTTTAGTGTCTGTTTATAATTGTTTCTTCGCTTTGTTGTCGTTTTGTGTCTCGTGATCATTTTGTATCTTTGTGGTCGTGTTGTGTATCTTTGTGGACATTTTGTGTGTCTTTTTGATCATTTTGTGTCTCTTTGTGGTTGTTTTGTGTCTCTGTGGTCATTTTGTATTTTTGTTTTTGTTTTGGGTGTCTTTATGGTCATTGTTTTGTTTCTCTTTGTGGATGTTTTGTGTGTCTTTGTGGTCGTTATGTGTCTCTTTGTGGTCATTTTGTATTTTTGTTTTGGGTGTCTTTGTGGTTGTTTTGTGTTACGTGATCATTTTGTATCTTTGTGGTTGTTTTTGGGTGTCTGTGGTAGTTTTGTGTCTCTTTGTGGTCATTTTGTGTCTCTTTTGGTCGTTTCGTGTCTCTTTGTTGTTTTTGTGTCTTTATGGTGGTTTTGTGTCTCTTTGTTTGTCAACAAGAGCAATTTTGACACAAGCTAGCAAGTGTATCTTGGTTCTGTGTCTCTGGTGTGGTTTTGTCTCTTTTCCATCATTGTGTGTCTATTGATGGTTAATGCATGTCTCTGTAATTATTGTGTGTCTCTTTATGGTGGTTTTGTGTCTCTATATGGTGGTTTTGTGTCTCTTTCTGGTCGTTTTGTCTCTCTTTGTAAGTATTTTGTGTCTCTTTGTGGTCATTTTTTGCTGCTCAGCAACTAGAGCAGTTTTTACAAAAGCTGGCTAGTGCCACATTGGACTGCTACCCGGTCTGCTAGCTGAAGGCTAATCTTCTGTTAGCTGCTGTTGTGTTGCCGTCAAGATTAGGTTTGTGACTTGCATAATTTATTAGCATTTCCAGTTTTAGAGCTGCTGGCTGTTCAGTTTGTGGATGTCCATTTGGAATCTGTTCTTGTGTGCGTCTATTTGTTGGCGTTAGCGTAGCTGTCGAGCTAATTTCCAGTTATCTAGCGTTGTGTGAGTAACACTCAGCCTGTCTGCATGACGTGGCAGCATTGTGTTGTTAGCTGCTTTCTGAATTTACACTTTCCTGTTTATTCTTCAAACACTTACAAGTATTTAGATTTTCAGAGCTTCTGGGAGTTTGTGGTTGTTTGGGGAAGTGGTGGGTTTATAGAGTCAGACTATTTTACCACATTAGTTCAGAAAACTTAGATAAAAATGTGTCCCCAGGAGGGCAATTAATGGAGCGTTACAGTGAAAATACTGATTATAAACCAAGCTGTACATTAAAGCAGTCCTATATAGAGCGTACTGGTGTTCTCTGTTCTGATAGTAGTTTGAATTTATGAAAAAGGACTACCGCCCGAACAGGGACTTGAACCCTGGACCCTCAGATTAAAAGTCTGATGCTCTACCGACTGAGCTATCCGGGCTCTGACAGACTGTTCTTTAGAGGCTGAATTTATAGAAATATCTGCACAGATTTCCTCATATGTGTGTTTTGTCTTTATGTTTTTGTCAGGATCAGCACTCCTTTTCCCAGATTACCCAGCAGCCTCGGTACGACCGCTGGTTAAACCTGAGAGTAGCGGTACAGGGACACTGATGTCACTGCTGCTGTTAGCTCGATTTAACACGTAAAAAAAGCTACACGGACAAATATAAACACAGTAAATATAGATAACCTGTACAGATATTAACACAGTGATACGCTTCCTGTGTTAAACTGCTTTTTGAGGCAGATCTGTGTTCGTCTGTGCAGTTACCGACAACACCAATACCACATTTAGTTTTTTTGCTTTTCAGAATAAAAGCACCACTACTACACACTAGAAGAAGACATGTTGGACAGACTTTTTTAAAGTTTACTAAATAATTTGGGAATTTGCACTGTATGTTGGGCCTATTGCATCAACAGTTAAACTGCTAGTTAAACTTCAGACCACGGGTGTTCATCATGCAGCTCGCGGGCCCACAATCGGCCCTCCAGAGGGTCCAGTCCGGCCCGCAAGACGACTTTGTGTGACTTGACTTTACAGAGAAGAACTGCAGATTTGTAAAACTATTACTTTAAAATAATTTCTAGAACATGACAGGTTGTTTTGATCATAAAGTAAAGTACTAGATTGTTCGTTTGTCGTTTTGTGTCTCATTTTTGTAATATATTGTCTTGTTTTTGTTATGCTTTGGTCTTTTTTTGTCTAACTTTTGTCGTTTGCCTCATGTTTTTGTCGTTTTGTGTCATGTTTTTGTCGTTTTCTTTCCTTTTTGTCTCACTTGTGTTTATTGCCTTATTTTTGTAGTTTTGTTTTTTTTCTCAGTTGTTTGTCTTTTTTTTAGTCATTTTGATTCTCGCTTTTGTCATTTTTTGCCTCGTTTGTCATTCATTGTCACATTTGTCTAATTTTTTGTCTGTTTTTTTGTTCTTTCACGTCGATCTCGTTTTTTGTCATTTTATTTCTCACCTTTGTCGTTTTGTGTCTCATTTTTGTAATATTTTTCAATTTTTTTTGTCATTTTGGTAAACCTGAGTAGAAGTAAAAAGGGGCATGAAAAAAAGACTGTAAGAGAGAAGACTACATGCACACACTCAGAATTATTTCCTTTTTTTTTTGGTAAAACATTGTTGCTGAACTGTCCGTGCATGTCATCAGCTAAAGTGTGTGAAAAATATGTCCCTCTGGATTTGGTTGAAGCTCTTGTGCAGATTCCTAAAGACCGTAGAGAGAACAGGCCTTAGCCTGAACACCTCTATAAACCGACTTTATGTAATTAATCAGTTATTCTGTGGTTCTGCTTTTAGCTTCAGTTAAATGTCACCAGTTTGTGCTTTTATTTTGAAGGCGCCTAACGTCAAACAGGAAGTCTATGAAGCTAATATGGGGCGCTTTCTTGAGATAAATACGATCGTGTAGCTTCTACTTATATAGACAGAGGAGAAATAGCCTTTAAGTGAAACCTGAAAGTAGAAGTATAACTCATACAGAACGATGCCGTGGCGCTTCGAGTTAACAAAGAGGAAATTTAAAGCGATGGTCGGAGCTAAAAGTGGAAATCCGGCAGCAACCAGCGGAGCTAAGCGGCTAATGTTAGCATGAGCGGCTCGGTGCAGAATTAATGTTTGGATGAACGTTGTCGAGGCGTTAGCGGCACAACAGTGTTCACAATAAACCGACGCGTTGATACGGTGTTTGAGGATGTGAACAATGAAGGTTTATTTGCGCCCAATGGAAGGTGATCAACAGGTGGCTCCGTGGCGCAATGGATAGCGCATTGGACTTCTAGTCAAGCACTTGAGGAGTGATTCAAAGGTTGTGGGTTCGAGTCCCACCGGAGTCGCATTTTTGCCCTGTTTAGCCACTAAAAATGCCGTTTTTACATTAAACACCGGTGGTTAACTCGATTATTTTGGGATAGTGATGTTTTAAAAGTGTATAACTGACTCATTTTAAATAAACTATGTGTTTTGGATGTAATGCAGAGTACATTAAATTCAATTTACATTTGGAATTTACATTTAAATGATCAATGCACGATCATAAGTCACTGAAAAACGTACAAATATAAACAGTGGATACCCAGATAGATTATTCTGTTTTCATTCTACTCCACCAGTCTGCGTTTTTACCTTGTGTGTATTTTATTCAATTCTTTTGTATTTTTGATGTTTTATCTGCTTATTTGTTATTTATTTTAATATATGAGCCTTGAAAGTTGCTGTGCTGTGTATTTTAGCTTTAAAAAAGTTATTTTGCTTTAAGGTTAACTGAAACCCGTTCAGCTGGTTTAAATCAAACCGCACTTAACATTGTGCAACGTTACTTCTCTGAATCTCCATAATTTCATTAAATTTCTTCTCTATTCCACTGCTTGAGTTCAATCCAGTATATAAAGTGACATTAATAGTGAATAAACTAACAACCAGCCATTGTATTTATTTATTATTGCATGTATTTGTAGTAAAACATGAGTTGGAACGTCCTACTTTTGGATGTAGAACGCCACAAGTCGTTCATTTTCAGTCACCTGATGAGTTAAACTCTTTTTATGTGAGGTTGAAGCAGAAAGTCTGATGGGCCTGAAAGCTGTTATCTCTGACTGAGGCTTTAGTTTTTGTTGAGCCTTTTTGCTTGTAGAAACTTTGTTCAGGAAGATTTTTCAGTAGCTCAGAGGACAAGCTGCTTTTTACACAACCTAGTAAGAGAATGTCTGTCAGTGCTTTCAGCTGAATTTAGAAACACAACACTTCCTAAACACGTTTTGAGGCTGAACGTGTGGGAGTCTATCACTGTGTTTGCTTGCGGTCTTTGTAGGTGGAAGCTGAGTTAGTGAGGATGACTCCTGCTGCTGTCATCTCTGAGCTCCTCACACATCTTTACCTGCACATGAGGAACATCACTCCTGTAGAACGCAGCTATGTTTGTCATTATTATAAAAAGATGGTGAGCTGTCAGAGAGTCAGCCTAAATAATGTTTACACACATCAGGAAAAGAAAAACTTACATAAATATTTCAATACCAAATTATTCAGACGTCACCAGATTAATAAAAGTTATCTTTGGCTTCTACAATTCCAGGAGGTGCTCAGAGTGGCTTCCAGATGTTTCTGTTGTTGCAGACGTCACCTGTTGATGCTCCATTCATGAGGGGAGCGCCATCTGCTGGGAAAACGTGGTACAACAGGACACAGAGTTCTCATGATTTGATCAAACTTAGGAAGAGGTTTCTACATGTGAAGAAGTACTGATACAAATGAAATATTTATCAAAGTTTTCCTGATGTGTGTTCATTACTCTGGCTAACTTAATGAGAACTAAACTGACACTAATTGTTGCTCTGAAAGCTTCTTTAGTGAAACCCGGCTGGTGTTCTGCTTTAAACAAACTGCTGCTGAGGTCCCTGTTTTTAGCTTTAACTCACAGTTTCTGAATGAGCTGATAGTTGTATTTTTACTGATCAATGTAGACGTTATAACTGATGGTAACATTTACTGATCATATAGTCAGCATGACATCATAACAGTCTAACATTCTGACTGATACTGTGTTGGTCCCTTTATGCTGCTAAAACTCCTCTGACCCAGTGCTTCATCAGAACCTCCTGTGGGTTCCAGGGTGGGTCCTACCTACACCAGGCTGATCCTGGACCATCCCACAGATGCTCCATCAGACCTGGATGTGGGGAGTGTGGAGCCCAGGTGAACCCTCAGCAGGACAAACCACTCCTGAGCGGCTTTGGTTTGTCCTGCTGAGGGTGGCAGCTGGCATCAAGGACTGCTGTTTCCATGGAGACAGGGGGTTGTTTGTCCTGCAGTGTTTAGGTGGTGGTACATGTCAAACAGCCACATGAACGTCAAGGTTTACAGCAGAACGTTGCATTAGAACAGATGATGGATGATGGTGTCTTCAGCTGTCAGAGGTCAGAATGTTGTGGCTGATGGTGGATCTTCTGCCTTTACTCTGACATCAGAGTTCTACAGAGTGTGGTATGTGTGCAGAGCAGAAGAGATTTACTTTATTGGATGCAGTTTTAGTGGTCCATCAGAGAAAATCACATCCATGTACAGATTTTTATTAATTCCAGGGCTGGTTCAGTAAAGATTAGAATAACTGCATCAGATAATTCTTTGTCTTAGTTTGAATTTTGCAGACTGAGACGGTTGAGAAGGTTTGCAGTTCTTGTTTAAGCAAAATATGTTAGAATAAGAGATCTTATTGTCATCGTGCATGAAATTATCTGCAAACCAGCAAAGTGCATCAGTCTGAGGTATCTACAAACAAATAAGTCAAGAACAATGACAGGTCACCAGTCTGTCACAGGGCTACATATACAGACACACATTCACACTTACAGGCAATTTAGAGTAACCAATTAACCTCAGCATGTTTTTGGACTGTGGGAGGAAGCCGGAGTACCCGGAGAAAACCCACACATGCACAGGGAGAACATGCAAACTCCATGCAGAAAGATCCCAGGCCCAGGCTGGGATTTGAACCGGGGATCTTCTTGCTGCAAGGCCAAAGTGCTAACCACTACAACACTGTGCAGCCCCTATAGAGAATCTTCAGATGAAAGCACACCATCAGTTCAGTTTGTATATTCAGTAGTTATTCATTTAAACCAGTAGATGGAGCCTGTGGGCTGGGTGCCGCTCTGTAACGGAGCAGTGATTCTCCAACAACAGACCGACCAACGGGACATAAAGGGAACAGAAAGACGACTACAGAAGTAATCAGAGGAAGAGAGTCTCAGTGGCATGTTGGTTATGGCGCTGCTCAGGACGTCTGTGGCCTTTCTGCTTCACCTGGCCTCCTCTCTGGCGGTAAGAAGCACCAGAAAATATTAATTAATATAATAAATACCATGCTGGGAGATTCCTGCTCATTCCAGGGTTTATAGGGTTTAATTCTCTGGTTTAAAATGAGTTCATACGACTGCTGCTCACTGTGAGATTGTTTCTGTGGATTTATTTAAAGTTATCTTAAAAACAAAGCGTTTATTCTTTGATTTAGTTCAATTACCAGTTTAAAGAAATCCCACTGCAGCATGCAGAAGTTGGAGGATGTTTTAGGAGTTTGTATATCCATCATAATAAACAGATTCTTGTTGCTATCATCTAGAATTTCACTGTGAATCAAAGACTGAAGTGAACCCAATCCAGGACTTTTCCAGAACCTCAGCTGGTCTGAGCTTCTTCTCCTGATAAGATCCTGGAAATATCTTCTGTTTGCTCCATCCTTGGTGCACATTATTTTGAAGTTCCCGCTGTGTTCCTGTTTCTTCACTGACCTGCTCTGAAGCTTCTTCTTGGACGTTCAGGTCTTTCTCTGATGCAGCTCAGATGATCTCCTGGTTGTAGCTGCAGCTCTTTGACTCCACATTAAACCTCCTGGAGATTCTTTCTGTGGCTGAATTTGCAGATCGGCCCGGTCCTGAATGTTTTATTTCTAATGGAATGGAGAATGGAAACAAAGCTGTCTTGTCGCGCCGCGTGACGACGTATTCATCCACTCCAGTTCCACGTATCCAGTAACGACGGAACACCGTAGGTCGATGACATCCTAAACCGAGGACCTCCTGTATTGTAGTAATCGACAACTAATCGATTAGAATCGATCAAGAGTGGACTTTTCAAGTAGCGGTTTGATGACAGCAGATTCAGCAGCGTGTCAGTGAAGATGTATTGATCATATCTGATGTGTTGAAGGTTAAACCTCCTCAGTCTGGTTTGGATGAATGTAGAGATCTGCAGGTGACCCGGTCTAAACACACATCAGGTCCTCCAGATGTTCCTCCTCCTTCTGAAGGTCTGGTTCTGTCTCCATCCAGGCTCCGGTGCCCTGTGAGGACAAAGTGGTCCGGCTGGAGGCGGAGATCCAGAACCTGATGAGCGTGATCAACGACCAGCACCGCTACATCCTGGAGCTCCACAGCAGCCAGGCCCATCAGCTGCAGCACATCCCCAACTCTCATCTGGGCGTGGACAACCTGTACAGAGGTACCACAGCGTCTACACAACGTCTACACAGCGTCTACACAACGTCTACACAGCGTCTACACGTCTACACAACGTCTACACAGCGTCTACACATCTACACGTCTACACAGTGTCTACACAATGTCTACACAGCGTCTAAACAATGTCTACACAGCGTCTACACAGCGTCTACACAGCGTCTACACAGCGTCTACACATCTACACAACGTCTACACAACGTCTACACAACATCTACACAATGTCTACACAACATCTACACAACGTCTACACAACGTCTACACAGCGTCTACACAACGTCTACACAACGTCTACAAAACATCTACACAACGTCTACACAACGTCTACACAGCGTCTACACAACGTCTACACAACGTCTACACAACGTCTACACAACGTCTACAAAACATCTACACAACGTCTACACAACGTCTACACAGCGTCTACACAACGTCTACACAGCGTCTACACAACGTCTACACAACGTCTACACAACGTCTACAAAACATCTACACAACGTCTACACAACGTCTACACAGCGTCTACACAACGTCTACACAGCGTCTACACAACGTCTACACAACGTCTACACAACGTCTACACAGCGTCTACACGTCTACACAACGTCTACACAACGTCTACACAACATCTACACAACGTCTACACAACGTCTACACAACGTCTACACAACGTCTACACAGCGTCTACACAACGTCTACACAACGTCTACACAACATCTACACAACGTCTACACAACGTCTACACAACGTCTACACAGCGTCTACACAACGTCTACACAACGTCTACAAAACATCTACACAATGTCTACACAACGTCTACACAACGTCTACACAACGTCTACACGTCTACACAACGTCTACAAAACATCTACACAATGTCTACACAACGTCTACACAACGTCTACACAACGTCTACACAGCGTCTACACAACGTCTACACAACGTCTACACAGCGTCTACACAACGTCTACACAACGTCTACAAAACATCTACACAATGTCTACACGTCTACACAACATCTACACAACGTCTACACAACGTCTACACAACGTCTACAAAACATCTACACAACGTCTACACAACGTCTACACAGCGTCTACACAACGTCTACACAGCGTCTACACAACGTCTACACAACGTCTACAAAACATCTACACAATGTCTACACAACGTCTACACAGCGTCTACACGTCTACACAACGTCTACACAACGTCTACACAACGTCTACACAACGTCTACACAGCGTCTACACAACGTCTACACAACGTCTACACAACGTCTACACAGCGTCTACACAACGTCTACACAGCGTCTACACAACGTCTACACAGCGTCTACACAACGTCTACACAACGTCTACAAAACATCTACACAATGTCTACACAACGTCTACACAACGTCTACACAACGTCTACACAACGTCAACACAGCGTCTACACAACGTCTACACAACGTCTACACAGCGTCTACACAACGTCTACACAACGTCTACAAAACATCTACACAATGTCTACACGTCTACACAACATCTACACAATGTCTACACAACGTCTACACAGCGTCTACACAACATCTACACAATGTCTACACAACATCTACACAACGTCTACACGTCTACACAACGTCTACACAGCGTCTACACAACGTCTACACAACGTCTACAAAACATCTACACAATGTCTACACAACGTCTACACAGCGTCTACACAACGTCTACACAACGTCTACACAACGTCTACAAAACATCTACACAATGTCTACACAACGTCTACACAGCGTCTACACAACGTCTACACAGCGTCTACACAACGTCTACACAACGTCTACACTTTTTGTTGTTTTGTGTTTCGTTTTTGTCTCGTTTTGTATTTTTAGTCTTATTTTGTCATCTTGTGTTTCGCTTTATTCATTGTTTTGCGTATTGTTTTTGTCGTTTTGTGTCCTTTTTTGTCTCACTTGTGTGGTTTGTGCATTTTTTGTCACTTTGTAAATTTTTTTTGTCTCATTTTTTGTGTCTCATTTCTGTAACACTTTGTCTTGCTTCTGTCTTTTTTTTTGCTTTTGTTCGTCTGCCTTTGTAGACGCTCTATGATCTATTAGTTGTAATGTGTAAATAACAAACTGAGGCATAATGTTGTTGAAATTAAACTTATTTTTCCTAAGAACTTTGAGGTTCTTCATAATGTTTTGTAAAAAGAGTTTCTTCAATGTGAGCATTTTCAAAACGTACTTTTTTGCACTAAAACAAATAATTGTGGATTCGTTTAATTCCATTTGCCAAAAGAAGAGGACGTTCAAAGGTTAATTTTCTTTTGTAGTTCTGGGTAAAATCTTCTTCCACACTTTGACACTATCTTTATTGTCTGACTGTCACAGTTTATAACATGCTAGCTAGTTTTAGCTCACTGTTTATAACATGCTAGCTAGTTTTAGCTCACTGTTTATAACATGCTAGCTTGGTTTAGCTCACTGTTTATAACATGCTAGCTTGTTTTAGCTCACTGTTTATAACATGCTAGCTTGTTTTAGCTCACTGTTTATAACATGCTAGCTTGTTTTAGCTCACTGTTTATAACATGCTAGCTTGTTTTAGCTCACTGTTTATAACATGCTAGCTTGTTTTAGCTCACTGTTTATAACATGCTAGCTTGGTTTAGCTCACTGTTTAAAACATGCGAGTTTGTTTTAGCTCACTGTTTATAACATGCTAGCTTGGTTTAGCTCACTGTTTATAACATGCTAGTTTGTTTTAGCTCACTGTTTTAGTCAACAGCAGGATCTTTAAAAACATTAAATTGTGATTAAAGCCGGTGTGTCTAACCTGCTCAAAGTGTTGTTGGAGAATCTGTCAAAAATAAATCCCATAAATAATTAGTTTGAAACATTTATTCTTTCTTTTTCTGATTGCTTTGTAAAAGGATGATTGTCTCAGATTCATTTTTGATTGTTATTATTAGCATTGATGCTTCAGAATTACATTTTGGTGCAAAAAATTCAAACTTTTATTTCCTGGTGTTGTTTTGACTGTACAGTACCATTAGCACTCGGAGCAGTAGGCCAATTATAAGAGTAATTTTGAACCACTTTTTAATCATTTTGGGCCATTTTGGACCAATTTTAAGAGTCACTCTGAACCACTTTTTAGTCACTTGGACCTTTTTTTTTTTTTTTTGCCATTTTGGACAAGTTTGAGTCATTTTAGACATTTTTTTGAGTCATTTGGGCAAATTTTGAACCATTTTGAAACAATTTTTTATTAGTTTTGATGGTGTGAATTGAACAAGGAACTGCAGAACTATTTGTAAAGTCGCCGTGTTGGACCTTCTGCCTTTTAATGTAGCTTTAAACTCATGTCCATGAGCTATAGATGCATAGATTAATAAAAACATGAGCTTTTGTCCTGTTTCATCCCAGCAAAAAGACCTTCAGAGGCTCACAGTTGAGTGTTTCCATTGGTTTCTTTGTGTGCAGACTGCTCCGAGGTGTTTGCAGACGGTAACGTGGCCAACGGGCTCTACGTCATCCGCCCAGACGGATCTCCCACAGCGCTGAGCGTCTACTGTGACATGAACAACGGAGGAGGCTGGACCGTCTTCCAGCGCAGGAAAGACGGCAAAGAAAGCTTCGACAGGTGTGTAGACGAAAACAGGAATTCACGCTTCAACACTGTGAACAAACCCGTCATCGGAGTGTCCGCTGTGTGTGCAGAGCCTGGGTGGAGTACAAGCATGGCTTTGGAGATCTGTTCTCCCCCGAAGGAGAGTTCTGGTTGGGCAACGAGCCTCTGCACCAGCTCACCTCACAAGGTTTGTACCTGAGTGTCGGTACGTCAGATGTTACAGGACGGTCGCTTTGTTTAACGCGCTTCTCTTGCAGGAAATTATGATCTTCACATCGACATGGAGGACTTCGAGGGAAATCAACGCTACGCAGAGTACAAGAACTTCAGAGTGGACGACGAAAAGGTGAAACAGAAACATGGCAAAAGGAAAATGAGCATGATAAGTGTTTACAAGGTACACCTTAACCCTCTGAACCTCAAAACCTGTCAGCTGGTCTGAATTTTACAGCAATTCAAATTACAGGAAGTTGTTTTTTCATCTTGAATCATCATTAGAACAAAAATTACACAAAGTAATTCAGGAGAACCTAAAACCATCAGCAGAAGGTTGATCTTGGACACAGTTGGATGTTTCAACCAGACAATGAGTCCAGACTTACATCAGACGTGGTAAAGAAATGGTTCCATCAGGCTGGAATGAAGGTTCTAGAATAAAAGTTCTAGACTGGTCTCCACGAAGTGCTGACTTAGACCCATCAAGAACCTGAAGAACCAAATCTGAAGCAGAAAGAGAAAAAGTTTAGTTGAACAGCAGCAGAATTGGTGGTTCAACATGTCTCTTAAAATCGGTCCAAATGGTTTAAAATTTGCCCACAATGACTCAAAAATGTGTTGTAAATGACTCAAACTTGTCCAAAATGGCAAAAATGGTCCAAAATGACTAAAAAGAGGTTCAAGATTACTCTTATAATTGGTCCAAAATGGTTTAAAATTTGCCCAAAATGCAAAAAAAAAAGTTGTAAATGACACAAAAATGTCCAAAATGACCAAAAATGCCCCAAATTACCAAAAATCTGTCCAAAATGAGTAAAAACTTGTTCAGAATTACTCGAAATCTGTCCAAAATGACCAAACCTGTCCAAATTGACTCAGAAATTACTTGAAACCTGTCCAAAATTACTTTAAAAATTGGTCAGAATTGAAATAGGTTAGGGTTAGTTGTTATTAAACTGCACAAATTCTGGTAGAATTCCTCAAAAAGTGTTCAAAATGACAAAACGAGATACAAAACAACAAAACGAGACAATACAAATAAGACACAACACAGAGATGACAAATAACTCTGAAAGGAATCTCAAAGCTAGTGGATGAATAAATAAATGCATCATGGCTCAGAAACAGTGAAGCAGGTTGTTGGAGATCCATCCATCATGGAGGAACATCTTCATACTGATGATGAAGAGAGGAAAAGTCTGTAGAGGCTGAAAACATGGAGGTGGTTAAATATCTGTGGTTTGTGTTGTGTGTTTTCTAATGGTAATAGCTGTGAACAACTGGAGAGATGTTGGAAAACAAATAATCAGATCAATGCAACTTTGAGTTCTCTCCTCCTTCATGTTCTGTTTTCACAGAGCTGCTGGACTTTAGATTAAAAATGGACCACAATGAGTTAAAACGAGGGAAAAAAAAATCTCAGAAAGTGCTGCTTGGGGTTCAGAGGGTTTAAAGCTTCGAACCGGGTCTAAACTTGTAAACAGTGAAGATAATCTAGAGTCTTCAGCATGGCTTTGATCAATAAATCTGAGATCGACTGCACTTGTTCTCTTCCTCTGAAGCAGCTGTCCTCTGTCTGTCCTCCTCCTTTAACCTTGCCCTCTCCATTTCCCATAACACCGGGCCTCATGTAGACTAAGCATGCTCAACTGCCTCTGCTGTGCAAACAGCAGCAAGGTTGTCTGGCTGTTCTCCTTCGTTCTTACGCCTCAGTCTTCAAACTTCCTCTGTCCTGTGGTCCTCACTTTTGACTGTTTATGTGACACTTTAGACATAAATCAGACGCTAATCCAAACCTTGCTGTGTGTGTGGGTGCCTCTAAAGGACCAGTACCAGCTACATTTGGGGGAGTACTCTGGGAACGCCGGCGACGCTCTGAACGAAGCCCACAAGCAGAGGTGGAACGGTCCCTGTTTGATGCCCGGCGGCGTCAAATTCAGCACCTACGACCATCCCAACGAGGTGGAGCCGGATCCCGACGACGTCCGCTGCATCCGGCACAGCAAGTCGGGCTGGTGGTTCAGCAAGTAATGCTAACACTCTGCAGGTTTACTCCAACTCTGGGCTTAAAGGTGGAGTCAGAGGTTCTAATCCACAGAATGATTAGGTTCCAACAGCGCCCTCTGGTGGGCCGTATGTTTGACACCTCTGCAGCAGAGACTGAGCCTTAATATTTGTATTATAATATCGTAGAATTATAGCTTCATTATATCAGTTAAATTATTCTCCATAAGTAATAAAACTGTTGTTTCTCAGCCTAAATATGTATTACAGCTGGATAAAGTGGTATTTTCTGGGACTTTTGTAGAATTTTAACACTAAATATATAAATTATTTAGAAAAAAAAATCACACTATTAACTGTAATTGTAATAAAGTTTACATACTCTTTATGACAGGTAGGTTTAGTGTTCTGGAGGCTTTTATCTCCAAGAACACCAAACCGACCACCAAGCATGGAGGTGGCAGTATCATGCTCTGGGCTTTCTAGAAGAGCTTCTGGACTGTTTCAGACTGGATGTTGGACTGGTTCTGGACTTTCTTGGGACTGGTTTATGTTTAGTTCCAGTCTTGGTTCTCCTGGTTCTGGATGTGATTTAACCCGTTACGCTTCAGTGTACCGCCGGCGGTACACTTACTAATTTGCATAGGAATTTCAAGAATGTCCGACGGCTGCAAACACGATTATACAAACACTATACGCCGATGGAAAGCTTAGATTCTCATGAATCCGCCGGTATAAACCACTTTCAGATGCGATTACCACAGCGGGTGAGAAAAACACATTTGTCCGACAAAAACAAATATTCATCTATCCGTTCTCTATACACGGCTTCAACGCACACAGCGCGACTCACATTTCCGGGTTCATTATTACACACAGATGAAAATATTCCACAAAAAACGGCCATAATCCAACCTTTTACATCCAGACGGAACAAGCCAGTAAACTATTTTATCCAAAACATGTCCTGAAGTCGTATAAAATCCCCGAATCGGTTGTTTTCAAGGAAATGCACCTCGCGATGCGCGTCCAATATTCCCTGTATTTTTCATCATTTTTTTAATTTACAAATAGAATATTAGCGATTTTTTGTACTGAAAACGGCTGGAATTGACTGAAGCTTAAAGGGTTAAAGTTGGTTAAGGATTTATTTTACTCTGGATCTGGTCCTGGATGAGGACTGGTTTAGGACTGTGTTGTCACTTTTTTAGAAGTAGTTTAAGTTTGGTTTTGGTCCCAATATTGTAGTAATTTTTGAAAGTAAAAACAGTAGAATCTGAGACTTTACAGAAACCGTGAACATGTGTGTTTGATCACTTTGTTTCCTCGCTGCAGGTGCGACTCGGGGAACCTGAACGGTCATTACCACGACGGGCCGTACAAGGCGATGACGGACGACGGCGTGGTGTGGTACACGTGGCACGGCTGGTCCTACTCCATCAAATCCGTGGTCATGATGCTGCGAGCCGCTGACCTGGATGCACACCTGGACGACGGCAGCAAGGCGGCCGGCAGCACCGTGCCTCCTCCTCGTCGTGCTCCTCCTCCTCCTCCTCCTCGTCCTCTTCCTCCTCGTCGTCCTCTTCCTCCTCGTCGTCGCGGTCAGTAAGGTCCCAACACCGGAGCTGGAAAAGCTTCACACACGTGAAACCTCGAAATAAAAACCAGGCTGGCTTCAATCTGATGTCGTATCGTATTTATTGTGTCCAAAATAAAACAGGACCATGTACATCTGAGGCATTTTTGGGTACATCTGAGGTTTTTCAGGACAAACGACAAACAGTTTATTTTTATTTGGGTTGAGTTAAAACGGAGCCTGGAGGGTTCTCAGAAGTTCAGCTTTGTTCTGTTTGGGCACAAAGGGTGTGAAGGGTTCCTCTGTTAACGAGGGGTTTGAGGGGAAAGCAAGGGGAGAAAAGGCCGACGCCCTCCGTTAAACAAACTGCATATTTCCTCAGACGGTGGTGTTCAGCATCCAGGGGTGATTACATTCCACAGAGCAGATTAAGGTAGAGGTTGTGAGGACTGACAGAGGAACAGACATCCGCTGGATCAATAATTCACTGATCAGTGATTGAGCTTCGCTCTTTGGGAAGAACAAAAAAAAAATCTCTTTAAAAAGAAGGGAAAAGGCAAAAAGAACCCCAAACAATCCATGCAAGTCCACCACGAGGTACCCGTCATTTTAAGATCCTCCAAACCCAAACAACTCTGTTTCCACAGAATCCAAGGTTTTCTCTCATCCCGTCTCTGGAGGGATGGCCGAGCTGTACAGCATAACAACGAGGGAGGTGAGATATCTATGTACAGACCCTGAGGTGTGCCTGCTGCTCACGTTCCTTCACAAAAAGAAGGAAGGAGTTGGAGCTCCAGGCGCTTTTAGTTCGGAGCGTGGACGGTCCTACGCTCTGCTTAAGTGCATCGGTGCCGCTCGGTTCCTTCTAAACGTACAAGTCCGACTTCAGGCGGCTATCTGGGCGATAACGGGGCGGCTGTGGGGAAGGAGGCGGAGTTCCTGGGGGAGCCAAAGGGGGAGGTGGGGGAGAGGCGGCGGGGGCTCGCCAGCAGGTCGCCGTTATGGAGCTTCCACAGCAGCTCCTCGTTCTCCATCGACAGACGCTTGTTCACCTTCGACTCCTTCTGGAGGGTCTGCTGCAGGATGGCCTGCTCTGTGGACAGCTGCCTGCAGGGGGAGACAGAGACGTCAGGGGGAGGCAGAGGGACGTCGGGGGAGGCAGAGGGACGTCGGGGGGAGGCAGAGGGACGTCGGGGGGAGGCAGAGGGACGTCGGGGGGAGGCAGAGGGACGTCGGGGGGAGGCAGAGGGACGACGGGGGGAGGCAGAGGGACGACGGGGGAGGCAGAGGGACGTCGGGGGGAGGCAGAGGGACGTCGGGGGAGGCAGAGGGACGTCGGGGGGAGGCAGAGGGACGTCGGGGGAGGCAGAGGGACGACGGGGGGAGGCAGAGAGACGTCGGGGGAGGCAGAGGGACGTCGGGGGGAGGCAGAGAGACGTCGGGGGAGGCAGAGGGACGACGGGGGAGGCAGAGAGACGTCGGGGGAGGCAGAGGGACGACGGGGGGAGGCAGAGAGACGTCGGGGGAGGCAGAGGGACGTCGGGGGAGGCAGAGAGACGTCGGGGGAGGCAGAGGGACGACGGGGGGAGGCAGAGGGACGACGGGGGGAGGCAGAGGGACGACGGGGGGAGGAAGAGGGGCGACGGGGGAGGCAGAGGGAGAGGCAGAGGGGGGAGGCAGAGGGAGAGGCAGAGGGGGAGGCAGAGGGAGAGGCAGAGGGGGGAGGCAGAGGGAGAGGCAGAGGGAGAGGCAGAGGGAGAGGCAGAGGAGAGGCAGAGGGGGGAGGCAGAGGGAGGAGGCAGAGGGAGAGGCGTCGGGGGAGGAAGAGGGACGACGGGGGGAGGCAGAGGGACGTCAGGGGGAGGCAGAGGGAGAGGCGTCGGGGGAGGCAGAGGGAGAGGCGTCGGGGAGGCAGAGGGAGAGGCGTCGGGGGAGGCAGAGGGAGAGGCGTCGGGGGAGGCAGAGGGAGAGGCGTCGGGGGAGGCAGAGGGACGTCAGGGGGAGGGAGAGGCAGAGGGGGGAGGCAGAGGGACGACGGGGGAGGCAGAGGGAGAGGCGTCGGGGGAGGCAGAGGGAGAGGCGTCGGGGGGAGGCAGAGGGAGAGGCGTCGGGGGGAGGCAGAGGGAGAGGGCGACGGGGGAGGCAGAGGGACGTCGGGGGGAGGCAGAGGGATGACGGGGGGAGGGAGAGGCGTCGGGGGAGGCAGAGGGAGAGGCGTCGGGGGGGAGGCAGAGGGACGTCGGGGGAGGCAGAGGGGAGTCGGGGGGAGGCAGAGGGACGTCGGGGGGAGGCAGAGGGACGTCGGGGGGGAGGCAGAGGGGAGTCGGGGGGAGGCAGAGGGGAGTCCGGGGGGAGGCAGAAGGGACGTCGGGGGAAGGCAGAGGGACGTCGGGGGGAGGCCAGAGGGACGTCGGGGGGAGGCAGAGGGACGTCGGGGGGAGGCAGAGGGGAGTCGAGGCGAGGGCAGAGGGACGTCGAGGGGAGGCAGAGGGACGACGGGGGAGGCAGAGGGGAGTCGCGGGGGAGGCAGAGGGGAGTCGGGGAGGCGAGAGGGGAGAGCAGAGGGGGAGGCAGAGGGAGAGGCAGAGGGGAGCAGAGGGAGAGGGGGAAGAGGCAGAGGGGGGAGGCAGAGGGAGAGGCGTCGGGGGAGGCAGAGGGAGAGGCGTCGGGGGTGAGGCAAGGGAGAGGTAGAGGGGGAGGCAGAGGGAGAGGCGTCGGGGGAGGAAGCGGGACGACGGGGGGAGGCAGAGGGACGACGGGGGGAGGCAGAGGGACGACGGGGGGAGGCAGAGGGACGTCAGGGGGAGGCAGAGACGGGGGAGCAGAGGGACGTCAGGGGAGGCAGAGGGAGAGGCGTCGGGGGGAGGCAGAGGGACGTCAGGGTGAGGCAGAGGGACAACAGGGGAGGCAGAGACGGGGGAGGCAGAGGGACGTCGGGGGAGGCAGAGGGAGAGGCAGAGGGGGGAGGCAGAGGACGACGGGGGAAGGCAGAGGGAAGAGGCAGAGGGGGAGGCAGAGGGACGTCAGGGGGAGGCAGAGGGAGAGGCAGAGGGGGAGGCAGAGGGGGAGGCAGAGGGAGAGGCGTCGGGGAGGCAGAGGGACGACGGGGGGAGGCAGAGGGGAGTCGGGGGGGCAGAGGGGCGTCGGGGGGAGGCAGAGGGGCGTCGGGGAGGCAGAGGGGCGTCGGGGGGAGGCAGAGGGGCGACGGGGGGAGGCAGAGGGGAGTCGGGGGGAGGCAGAGGACGACGGGGGGAGGCAGAGGGACGACGGGGGAGGCAGAGGGGAGTGGGGGGAGGCAGAGGGGAGTCGGGGGAGGCAGAGGACGACGGGGGAGGCAGAGGGGAGTCGGGGGGAGGCAGAGGGACGACGGGGGGAGGCAGAGGGGCGTCGGGGGGAGGCAGAGGGGCGTCGGGGGGGCAGAGGGACGACGGGGGGAGCAGAGGGGCGTCGGGGGGGAGGCAGAGGGGAGTCGGGGGAGGCCAGAGGGGAGTCGGGGGGAGGGCAGAGGGACGACGGGGGAGGCGAAGGGGAGTCGGGGGGAGGCAGAGGGACGACGGGGGAGGCAGAGGGGAGTCGGGGGGAGGCAGTAGGAGACGGGACAAGGGGAGTCGGGGGAGGCAGAGGGGAGTCGGCGGGGAGCAGAGGGAAGGGGAAGTCGGGGGGAGGCAGAGGGACGTCGGGAGGGAGGCAAAGGGGCGTCGGGGGGAGGCAGAGGGGAAGTGCGGGGGGAGGCAGAGGGACGTCGGGGGAGGCAGAGGGACGTCGGGGGAGGCAGAGGGAGTCGGGGGAGGCAGAGGGACGTCGGGGGGAGGCAGAGGAGTCGGGGGAGGCAGAGGGACGTCGGGGAGGCAGAGGGGAGTCGGGGGAGGCAGAGGGACGACGGGGGAGGCAGAGGGGAGTCGGGGGGAGGCAGAGGGACGTCGGGGGAGGCAGAGTCATACAGGAAACAGGAAGTGTGTTTTCAGAGACGTACTTGGACAGAGCAGCGTGTTTGTCCATCCTGGCCTTGTAGTCCTCGTTCTCCTGCTGGACCTTCTTCAGACATTCCTCCAGCTTCACGTTGTTTTCCACCTGCACAACCACAAAAAGCGAGACACAAAATGTTAAAAAAAAGGAGACAGAATGTGACAAAAATGGACAGAAAACTCGAAAATAAGATGTAATATGACAAAAAAAATCACAAAAAACACTAAATGACTGAAGTGAAATGAATAAAATAAAAACCAACAGCTGCAGAGTTTTTAGTTTTTTTAAGTAAACCGTTTTAATTTTTAACTTTTACAACTTTAAGTTCCATCTGGTCTACCAGGAACTCCTCCTTCTGCTGTTAGAAGATTGAAAGCTTGTGTATCTACAGTTTGGGTAGTTTTATTAAATGGTCGTTGGTTCACCAGTTTTGTCCATCTCCATCAGCTTATTCTCCTTCTGAGGTTCAGCTGATTGTTCTTGGATCTACAGAACCACCGTTCAGACTCTCCAGCTCCTGCTCCAGGTTGACGGTGTGGGGAGTCCTTCTGCACAGAACAACATTTAGTGCACTTTTTTAACCTTCTGAAAAGAAGCTTCACATTAGAAATTACTCTAGTAGAGTAGAAGTTCTCTAAAAGGGAGTAAATGTGGCTTCAGTTAAAAGTCAGTGTGAGTTTCTCAGTTTTTAACCAGATTCTTGTCGGACAGAATTCCCGTTCCGTCGCCTCCCTCTCTCAGCCGCCAGCTTCTCGCTCAGATCCTCCTTCTCCGCCGACCAAGCTCAGAAATTTTCTCCCTGGAGGCGAAACGACTTTCTAAGATTTTCTGTGGAAGTTTGCTTCCA
This sequence comes from Acanthochromis polyacanthus, assembly GCF_021347895.1. Taxonomy (NCBI): domain Eukaryota; kingdom Metazoa; phylum Chordata; class Actinopteri; family Pomacentridae; genus Acanthochromis; species Acanthochromis polyacanthus. The sequence goes on along the minus strand of NC_067115.1, from coordinate 1,605,444 downwards.
GTGAAGGATCAGAATTTCAGCCGGCAGAAGACTCTAAATTACAGGAAGGCATTTCTCTACGATAAACCATCATCAACCAAGAACCTAAACAAGCATTTAAAAACTCCCCCTCAAACCACCTGCAGAAAAAATAAATGTGGGTTTTTTCCTGACCAAAACTGGAAAAACACAACAGAAAATTACAAAAATGAGACAGAAAAGGACAAAAAATCTGAAAACAAAATGACAAAAATGAAAAAGAAAAGCAACAAAAATGAGAAAAGTGAGCATAAAACAAACAAAAACAATACAGAGAGGAAAAAATTAGATGAAAAATGACAAAGATTTAATCAAAGCAACAAAAAATGAGACAAAAACGAGCAAAGTAATGAAACAGATAACAAATAGACTAAATTACAAAAACAAGACACAAAAAGAACAAGTCAGAAAATTACAAAAAAGAAAACTAAAATGACAAAAAATTACAGAAAATTTGGAAAATGAGGTGTAATAACTAAAATAAGGCAAAAATCACAAAAATAGGACACTAAAATGACTAAAATAAAAAACAACCAAAAACACGACTAAAAATGACCAAAACTGACACAAAATGAGAAAAACGAGACAGAAAGTGAAAAAAGTGACAGAAAATGAGACGTGAAATTGATAAAAACAAGAGAAAAATCACAAAAATGGGACACTAAAGGACAAAAGGACAAAACAACCAAAAAATGAGACACAAAATAAGAAAAGTGAGACAAAAACAGCAAATACAAGACAGGAAACTACAAAATATTAGACACAGAGGAGTGAAATGAGGCAGAAAATAAGAGAAAATGATAAAATGAGACGAACAATAAAATGACCAAAACGAAGACATAAAACAAGAAAAACATCAGAGAAGGACAGAAATACGACGTTTAGACGTTAAAGTGATTCTCACAGAGAGAGAAGTTTCCGTCTCCGTCAGCGTCTTCTGCAGGTTTTTCTACCTCCGTCTGCTGATTCCTCCTCAGCTCTGGATGGAACAGAACAAACAGTGGTCAGTTTAAACTCCTCATCGTGTTTAGAATCAGCTGTTTGTGGCGTTTTACTTCCTGTTCTGACCTTCTATGGAGGATAGGTGCTGCTGCTTCAGAGCCTCCAGGGTCTGCAGGTGGTTCTCCTCCTGTTCTTCCTCTCAGCTTCCTGTCGGCTCCTCAGACCCTCCACCTGGAACACAAAACCATTTAAGAAGAAACTTTAAGAACCGAGAAGACGTCATTTTACAGTTAACTGTAGTAAAAAAGAAAGAAAGAAAATCATTTATAAACAATCAGATTATTGATGTAGATGTGTTACAGTTTTAGTCATTTCTATTTATTTATTTTTACAGTAAACATCTAATTAACACGTTATTTTAGTCATTATCTTCAATTTAACAAAATATGTAGAATCTGAACAACAAAGTAACATTAATTTTAAAAACTACATTTTTACAGTGTAGAGAGGATCAGCACGTCACCACAGATAATAAATCATGTTTATGGTCTACAGCCTCAGAGGTGTCACCATGGCAACGCCCATAAATCTCTACGGTCGGTTTACAACAGCTGTTATGGAGCTGCTGTGAGCCAATCAGAGCTCAGTGTGAGGGGAGGCGGGGCTTAACCACACATCAGTCACCGGAACATCCATCAAACCTCCAACCAGATGTCAGGAGCTCCGTGTTCAAACGCTGTAATTATTTCATAGTAAAACTAGTTTTATGGAAGAACCGACTCATTACCGCTTTAGAAGAACGACACGCGTCGACTCGTTACCTTTTAGAAGAACGACACGCGTTGACTCGTTACCCTTTAGAAGAACGACACGCGTGACTCGTTACCCTTTAGAAGAACGACACGCGTTGACTCGTTACCCTTTAGAAGAACGACACGCGTCGACTCGTTACCTTTTAGAAGAACGACACGCGTTGAACTCGTTAACCCTTAGAGAACGACACGCGTCGACTCGTTAACCCTTTAGAAGAACGACACGCGTCGACTCGTTACCCTTTAGAAGAACGACACGCGTCGACTCGTTACCCTTTAGAAGAACGACACGCGTCGACTCGTTACCGAGTCTGGAATCTTCTACTGATTATCGCTGAATCATAGTCAACATAATCTGGATGTTCTGATTGAGAAAGACTCGTGTCAAAGTGGAAACAGCTGCAGCTCCATCATTGATCCTGTTGGTCTCCATCAGTCCTGAACAGCTGGACGATGATGCTGCCACCACCGTGCTTCACAATGGGGATGGTGTCCATCAAACATATCATCTAGTCTGATGGACAAAAAGCTCCATCCTGGTCTCCTCAGAACAAAGAACCTTCTTCCAGGTTGACTTCAGAGTCTCCACCTGTCTACTGGTGGCCTCCCCTCTAGTCTCTCAGGTCTGAGGACGTCCTGCTCTAGTCACATTTATTCATGTTCCATCTTCCTTCCATTTCTTAATGATGGATTTAACTGGACTCCAGGAGATCTTCAGGAACTGTAAATGTTCTTGTATCATCCTGACTGAAGCTCTTCAACAACCTTTGCTCAGAGGTTCCTGGTTCTTCAGTCTTCAATGGTGTAGTTCCTTCCAGGAGTTCTGATCCACCAGAGACTGGACCTTCCAGATCCAGGAGTCTTTATCCTCCAACCACTGACCTCAGATCATCCATTGATCACTGATGACTTCTGGAACCAGCTGGCTGCTCTGAGTTCAGTTCGATGAATCAATATTTATGCAGTTATTTTATATTTGTAGCCAACTACTTTGTAGAACTCTGTTTTCACTTTGACACGAAAGATTCATTTTTTGTAAATTCTTGTAAAGAAAAAACCTAAATTAAATTGACTACGATTTAATGCTGAAAAGCACTAAAAGAGGAAAACTTAAAAAGCGGAATGCGTCTTATAGTACCTGTATTTGTCTGGGTAAACGTGTGTTTGTGTGTATTTGTGTGTATTTATGTGTATTTATGTGTGTGTTTCTGTGTGTGTGTGCGTTTTGTGTGCTCTGACCTGCTGCCTCCATCAACATGCGACATTTGTCCGCCTCCTCCTGGGTACGTCTGGTGAACTTTGTCCCACTCCGTCTGGTAGAAACTCCTCAGTCTGACACACAGCAGGAAATAAATCAGATTACTTTGAGAAACCAGGAGAATCAGAACCAACGGTGATGAGGTCCAGGTGAAGCCCTCACCTGTCCTCCAGCTGCTCCAGCTCCTCCTTGTGCTGCTCCTCCAGCCTCTTCAGCGGCCTCCTCCAGGCCGAGCCGAGCCTCCTCCTTCTCCTTCTGCAGACGCTCGCAGCACTGCGACGACGACGCTGCAAACACAGGAGCACGACTTTAACGTTGATTCAGAAATCTGGAGGAAACTTCGTCTGGGATCACAGATAAATCATTCATTTCAGCCGATTGTTACACAAAGTCTGATCCCAGAGCTGTGTGCAGATGCTGAACGGAGCCGAGCCAGATGTGGAGTTATTTTAACCCTCTGGACCCAGAACTGGTTGTAGGTGTCACTTTTTTCACCTCCATGGAACCAGAAGATCCATGAAGCAGGGAGAGAGAACTCAGAAATGTCTTCTGCTAAACAAGACACAGACTCATGGAAACTAGAACAAGAAGAGACCAGTCTGGAACCTGAGCTAAATCTGATTTAAAACCAGTTCAAAATCAATAAAAAAACACAACAACCTAAAGCAGATCAGTCAGGATGGAAACCAGACAAACCAGTTCAGAAACCAGAAAACTTGTAGTTCTCCTGAAAACTACATGGATCTGTTCAGTGTGACAGTCACTGTGTCATGAATCATAAAATAAATCTTAAAAGTAGAATTTCTTTGCCGGTTTATTTTTTTAGTTCCCTCTCTGTTCTGTTTAAACACATCCTGCAGTTCAGCTGAATTTTGCCGATTCTTTTGATTCTCACAGAACCCAAGTTCCTGCAAACGTTCGTTTTCGTCGTAATTTTTAAACCAAACCTGTCGGATCAGGTGATGGTGATGAAGCGTCAGAGTGTTTTTACGGCCCTCTGGCTGATAAACTTTTGTTGGTTCAATGATTGTTTCCACAGATTAGCTTCCTCTCAGAGCCGCCGGCAGGTTCTGGAGCTCCGAGGGTTAAACATTAATCACATCACACACGGCATGGCTTCACGTTATGTCAGACTGCAGGGACACGCCTGGAACACGGAGTGTCTCAACACGTAATGAACACGTGTCCCATTCAGCCGCATTCCTCAGCATCAGGTCTCAGGTATGAAGCTTCACCTGGACCACCTCTGAGTGTTTCAACGCTGAACAGCTGCTTCTGTCTCAATGAAGCTCTGTGATATCAACAGCTGTTACCATTGGCGACGGACACGCAAAGCCGGCAACAGCCTGACTGACAACGTGGACAACACTCTGTCCTAGAGAGCAGCAGCTGTCTGAGGCATGAATGAATGAACACAACGTCTTTATCAAAACATCACAGCTGAGGATTAGCTTCCACATCAACACCGCGTACAACTGGAAAAACATGGATGTCTTTTTAAGGTTCTAGCTGCATTTTAGTTTTAATGTTAACAGTTTAAAGGTGCTGGGTTTTCTAAAGTTGAAATCAAGATTATTAGATTTATTACATTTTCTTAGGTTGTCTGAGGTTTCTTGGGTTTTCTAGCTGTCAAAACCAGGAAAATTGGATTTTGTTGGGTTTTTTTTTAGTAGTTTTGAAAGCAGGAATATTCGGTTTTATTGGGTTTCTTAGAGTTGAAACCATAATTATTGGAATTTACTGGATTTTTGTGGGGTTTATTGGGTTATTTCTGTTTGTATTTCTTTACAAAGTTCTGAAGTACTAATACAGAAAAGTAACAATAGAAGTAAAAGTCCTACTGCAGTAAACAGCAGAAAATGTAGTTTCAGTAAAAGTCCTGGTTTGGGTCTCTCCGACTGATAAATTAATAGATATTATATTTTATAGTGAACCTCATCAGCAGGTTACCGTTTCAACTACTTCATGTCCATTTAACAGCAGTAAGTTTTGATCGACAAATAATTTCTTCTCATCTTTGATTTCTGCTCAGATGGAACATTAATGGGAGACGTTCAGAGGAAAAAGCTGTATTTGTTGGAGCCGTTAACAGCCGATAGACGTGTGAACCGTTAGAAAGAAAAGTTTGGAAATCACCGGTTTAATCTGTATTTTAACATCCTGCTGTTCAGCCAGTTTGCTGTGATTAGATTTGTGCATTTTATGACAAAAGAAACTTTTATATGATTCAAGATGTTGAGAGGTTCAGTAAAACTGACAGCAGAAAACTGTTAAAGCAGAAAAAGAAGCAGGACCAGTGTGTGTGTGTGTGTGTGTGTGTGTGTGTGTGTGTGTGTGTGTGTGTGTGTGTGTGTGTGTGTGGTGTGTGTGTGTGTGTGTGTGTGTGTGTGTGTGTGTGTGTGTGTGTCCATACATTGCTGACATTCCTCAGCTCAGTGTGTAGAGAGACGAAGCCAAAGGTCAAGACTTCAGTCAAAGCTAAAGGAGGGAAAGTAGAAGGAGTTCTAGACAGAAAGTGAAGTTTTCCAGTGTGTCATAATACACACAGAGAACGTCACTTTGTGCGTATTACACACAGTCGTGAACTAAAGTTTACACCGGCTTGTAAAGACCAGCTGTATCACAGCAGTGTTGAGTTTCCAGTGACTCCGAGAACTCACATTTTCTAGGAATGTTCTTTCATTAATTTATTAAGGTCTTCTGGTTCAAAAATATACAAACATCAACTTTTGATTATTAGTTTGGGTTGAGGGAACTCTATTTTAATCTAATTTTCTTTGTTGTTTGACCTTCTTAACTTCTCCTGATCGACTACAGCTGCTGACTCCTCTGACTCCAGTTTAAACAGAACCATTAGATCCACTCATTAGACTCAAACTCTACAGGGAGAAAGTCTGAGGAACTCATCAAAGATCTGAAGAAGAAAATCATCCACTAGAAGAAGTCAGAAAGTCACTTGGAGCCATTTGAAAGCAGCTTCAGATCCAGAATCATCTTCATGGTCCAGTTTGTGTTGCTGACACCATCAGGAAGAAAAACTCAAACTACCACTGCTGCTGAGAGACGACTGGTCAGGATGGTCAAGAGCCAACCAGGAACCATCGGAAAGCAGGTCTGGATGTAGGGAAGCTGCTGGAACACAGCTGTCAAGTGTCTACAGAGTTCTAGAGATCCATGAAGAAGGAAGTTCTTCCTCTAGAGCAGAACCTTAAAGCTCCACTCATGCACATGGATAAAGACAAGAGCTTCTGGAGGAAAGTTCTGTGGTCAGATGGAAAGAAAAACTGAAGGTTCTCCTTTAACCCCAAGAACACCCAACCTACCACCAAGCATGGAGGTGGCAGTATCATGCTCTGGGGTTCTAGAAGAGCTTCTGGACTGTTTCAGACAGGATGTTGGACTGGTTCTGGGACTTTATTGGGACTGGTTTATGTCTGGTTCCAGTCTTGGTTCTCCTGGTTCTGGATGTGATTTAAAGTTGGTTTAGGATTCATTTACTCTGGATCTGGTCCTGGATGAGGACTGGTTTAGAGTAGGAAGAGCCAAAATCTGAGTCAGAAAGACGACTAAATTTGTTGTCTTTCTGCCTCAGACTTGACTCGGTTAAACTGATAGTAAAATGATACTGCCACCTCCATGTCTGATGGGAGGTAAAGTGTCCAGAGGAGTCTATTCAATGGTTCCATCATAGAAATTCAGAGTTCCAGAAGTCACTGGAGACTAAAGACTTCATGATCAACATGGACTTACAGTGAATTAAACCAAATGTGTGTTGAACAGCTGATTGTTGCTTGAACCGTCCTGGCTGTCTTTAATGCCCTGATGAGCTTGTTGACATGATAAACAGCAGCTTCACCGTATTTAGGACATGCTGGATGTTATTTAAACTGCAGTGAACCTGAATGTTTGTGGGTCACTGAAATAGAAAGATTAAATCCAGATGTGAGGTTTGTGTTGTCGTTGTGTCTACATTCATTGTGTTAGAGGTTGTAAAGAGTAGAAAACAGTAAAGTACACAACGTATTTGTGTTTCACGTCTCACTAACAGTTTAATGGCTTCTGAATTGAATTATACGAGTTCACAGGCAGATAAATAGATATTCTATTCATCCTTTTGGGGGAATTCAAGGAATCCAGTAGCAAAACACATTACATTTAAGAAAAATAAGGAAAACAAATGTGCAAAAATACGCTTGGTTAATGTGCAAATCACTCTTGTTACAAAAATAACATGTGAAATACTGTTATTTCAAAAAAAAAAGTAGTGTTAAGAAGTCTTATTATGGTCTAAGAATGGAAATAATGATGAGCAGATGGAGGAGTGTTTGGTCCTGGTGGATTACTGGGTTTATCGTGTTTCTTTGGGTTTACTTGGGCTTTGTTTGAGTTTTATTGGCAACTGAAACCAGGATTATGGTTTTTTGGGGGGTTTCTTGCAGTTGAAAACTAGGAATACTAGATTATCTTGGATTTATCGGGGTTTTTCTTGAGTTTTATTTTCTTTTACTAGGTTTTCTTGGGGGTTCTAGGAATTGGGAACTTAGAATATTAGATTTTATAGATTTTTCCATAGGTTTTACTGGGATTTTATCAGGGTTTCTTGGGCTTTATCGGGGTTTACTGGGTTTTTGGGGGTTGTAGAAATTGAAACCAGGAATATTATTAATATGTAACTGAGTTTTCTTGGGGTTTATTATTGGGATCTATTGGGGAGTTTCTGGAGGGTTATAGCAGTTTAAACCAGGTTTTATTATGTTTCTTGGGGTTTGTAGCAGTTCAAACCAGGAATATTAGATTTTATTTGGCTTTCTTGGGTTTTTACTGTTTTCTTGGATTTTGCTGGGTTTTATTGGGTTTCCTTGGGGGTTCCAGCAGTTGACACCAGGAATATTAGATTTTCTTGGACTGTCTAGCAGTTGAAAGGCAGGGATATAGAGTTTTCTTGGGGATTTCTTGTAGTTTTCAATCAGGGATATTACATTTTATTGGGTTTCATGTATTCATGTTTCGGTTTCTTTTGGTTTCTAGTAAGTAAACCAGAAGTGATGTTTTTTGGGGGAGTTTTTTGAGTTTTACTGAGTTTTCTTGGGATAAATTGGGATTTCTTGGAATTTGTAGCAGTTTAAACCAAGGAAAATTAGGAATATTATTTTATTTGGTTTTCTGGGTTTCTTGAGGTTCCAGCAGTCGAAACCAGGAATACCTGGATTATATTGGATTTTCTTGGTCTGTCTGGTAGTTGAAACCAGAACATTGGGTTTTCTTGATTTTGTTGGGTTTTACTGCAGATCTTTCTCGCTCTGGAACAGCTGCAGCATCACACGCTAACATCCCCACGGTCTGAAATGATGGTTTGTCGCTGATAAACTTCATCCAAGTGTTGAATAAAACAGTCAGAATCTTACCGAGTTCATCCGGAGGTTTGACAGCCTCCAGTGAAAGCTCCTTCTTCTGCTTTAAAGGCCTCCTCACGCTGCAACACACAAGAGAATCTGTTTAGACTCACATTTTAGCAGCCATTAAACTGGATGTGGAGGAAACAGTGAGTTACATCCGTCTGATCAAATCCACAATAATTCTCTCTAACTGGAGTGGATCAGACACTCAGAGAATTATTTGTTATTTAGAGTTATCCCAGATGAGTTTTAAGCTGTGTAAGGTGAAGCTGATCTGATTTTAGCATAAAACAACAAAGAAAACAAAGTTTGTTTCTACAAGCAGTAGCTGCAGCTAATTACTGGTGTTATTGTCAGGGATTTTCTGGGTGTTTTGTTCTTAAAATGTCCAGAAAAATGGTGAAACATGTGTTTTCTGCTTTATTTGTTTTTCACCCACAACCCAAAGATATTCAGTTTAAGGAAAGAAACCAGAAATATTCACATTTGAGAAGCTGCAATCACAGAATTTAGAGTTTTTCTTCTAAAAAAAAACCCGACTGAACCAAATAATTATTAGTTGAATTGTAGCAGAATAATAATCCCTGCAGCGTAGAGGATCCTAAATGTTGGCTGTAAATGTGTTAAAGCAGTTTGCCTTCTGGTTCAGTCTTTCTGCAGAGACAGAATTAATGAATTTAAATTCATCTCCTGAGGGCTTGATCCTGTTTCCTGAAGTCTCGCAAACCAGATCATTCTGCAGCAGGTTTCATTCCCCTTTCAGATGCAACAACCTGAATGTTTCCTCCTCTGTAGATTAACATACATGTGAGAGGAGCGGCTCTGGGTTTTAATTCAGCCGCGAACAGGAATTTTTGTTTTTGTTCCTCTGACGAGGCAGATCTGAGGATTCTGTAGAGCAGTTTGAGCGACTGTCAGCAGGGCGATGGAGAATGAGTCAGCCGGAACTGAAACAAGGTGGAGGACGAGACAAAAGACATATTTAAGATTCCTATTAATCATCACATGAGCAGCCTCAAATAATGAGCTCATAATCCAATATTTACTGCGGTTTCCAGCTGCTGATGTGTGAAAACAGTCTTAGTGCACGAAGAAAAACTGAAACAGTTTAACAGTAAAGAGTGTCAAATTAATAATTGGCACATAAGAATTACTGTGACGTCATAAAAAACATTTTAAAGTAGTTTAACTGACTTTGTAAAACAATTTACTGGAAAATCTTAGAAAAATCCAAACAAAAAAACAAAACCAGCCCAAACTTTTAATAACGTCCACATTTTTATAAATACTAATTATCTGTTTTGCAATGTTTGATAATAAAGTTACACTTTTTTTTACTGTATTTAGACTATTTTTTTCAAATATCTACTGTTATGTGAAAGATAAAATATGTGCATCAAAGACTGAAAAAACTGAAAAGATTTTTAGAGATTTCTCCTGTTTTGTTAAATTACTGATGTTTTATCTTGAATATCTAAAAGTCACAGAAAATAAATTTTAATTAGATGTTGACTGTCAAAACATTAATTAGTAAAAATATGAATAATGTCAAGAAACCACACAGTGTCCTCACAACATCCTCATAATGTCCACGAACACAACGTCTCCTAAACGTCTACACACTTTCTCAAAGTCCTTATAGCGTCTTCAAATAATGCCCTCACAGTGTCCACTAACAGAACCTCCACTAACAGAACCTCCACTACAGAACCTCCACTAACAGAACCTCCACTAACAGAACCTCCACTAACAGAACCTCCTCTACAGAACCTCCACTAACAGAACCTCCTCTAGCAGAACCTCCACTAACAGAACCTCCTCTAGCAGAACCTCCTCTAAAGAGAACCTCCACTAACAGAACCTCCTCTAACAGAACCTCCACTAACAGAACCTCCTCTAGCAGAACCTCCTCTAGCAGAACCTCCACTAACAGAACCTCCTCTAACAGAACCTCCTCTAACAGAACCTCCACTAACAGACCTCCTCTAACAGAACCTCTCTAACAGAACCTGCCACTAACAGAACCTCCTCTAGCAGAACCTCCTCTAAGAGAACCTCACTAACAGAACCTCCTCTAACAGAACCTCCTCTAACAGAACCTCCTCTAACAGAACCTCCACTAACAGAACCTCTCTAAGAGAACCTCCTCTAAGAGAACCTCCACTAACAGAACCTCCTCTAACAGAACCTCCTCTAACAGAACCTCCACTAACAGAACCTCCTCTAAGAGAACCTCCACTAACAGAACCTCCTCTAGCAGAACTCCACTAACAGAACCTCCTCTAACAGAACCTCCACTAACAGAACCTCCTCTAGCAGAACCTCCTCTAAGAGAACCTCCACTAACAGAACCTCCTCTAACAGAACCTCCTCTAACAGAACCTCCACTAACAGAAACCTCCACTAACAGAACCTCCACTAACAGAACCTCCTTAGCAGAACCTCCACTAACAGAACCTCCACTAACAGAACCTCCTCTAGCCAGAACCTCCACTAACAGAACCTCCTCTAACAGAACCTCCACTAACAGAACCTCCTCTAGCAGAACCTCCTCTAAGAGAAACCTCCACTAACAGAACCTCCTCTAACAGAACCTCCTCTAACAGAACCTCCACTAACAGAACCTCCACTAACAGAACCTCCTCTAACAGAACCTCCACTAACAGAACTCCTCTAACAGAACCTCCACTAACAGAACCTCCTCTAAGAGAACCTCCACTAACAGAACCTCCTCTACAGAACCTCCACTAACAGAACCTCCTCTAGCAGAACCTCCACTAACAGAACCTCCCTCTAACAGAACCTCCTCTAACAGAACCCTCCCTAACAGAACCTCCTCTAACAGAACCTCCTCTAACAGAACCTCCTCTAGCAGAACCTCCTCTAAGAGAACCTCCACTAACAGAACCTCCTCTAACAGAACCTCCTCTAACAGAACCTCCACTAACAGAACCTCCACTAACAGAACCTCCTCTAACAGAACCTCCTCTAGCAGAACCTCCTCTAAGAGAACCTCCACTAACAGAACCTCCTCTAACAGAACCTCCACTAACAGAACCTCCTCTAACAGAACCTCCACTAACAGAACCTCCACTAACAGAACCTCCTCCAACAGAACCTACTCTAACAGACCTCCTCTAACAGAACCTCCTCTAACAGAACCTCCACTAACAGAACCTCCTCTAACAGAACCTCCTCTAACAGAACCTCCACTAACAGAACTCCACTAACAGACCTCCTCCAACAAGAACCTCCTCTAACAGAACCTCCTCTAGACAGAACTCCTCTAGGGCAGAACCTCTCCAAACAGAACTCCTCCAACAGAACCTCCACTAACAGAACCTCCTCTAACAGAACCTCCCTAACAGAACCTCCACTAACAAGAAACTCCTCTAACAGAACCTCCTCTAGCAGAACCTCCTCTACAGAACCTCCTCTAACAGAACCTCCTCTAACAAACATCTCCAGACTGGCCCAGTCTACTGAACATTCCACCAAACAGAAGAAACTCCAGAGAACTTCAGTCCAGCTGCTGCCTGACAGAAACTCTGAGGAACAAAGAACAGATTTCTGGAGACAAACAGAACCTGAACAGCTGCAGCTGCAGCAGCTGAGGACCACTGCAGGAACAAAGAGAACCTGGAGGGTTCTGCGGGTGATCAGGAGAACCTGGAGGGTTTCTCTGTGAAACAAACCACCTTTCTTCTGTTCCTGAGCTGCTGAGGCTTCAGCTTCCTGGCCGTTCTTCAGACGGACCGTCGGCTGTTTGCTCTGCGGCTGAGCCCATGTTCCACTGAGAACTCACAGATCCACACAGCTGCAGAGGATCCACAGGCTCTCCCCCTGCCCTAAGCCCGCCCACCTCCACCTGAAGGAATGCCAGGTGTTCCTGCTCTTATCTGCTGATCACTCACTGAACCAGAGCGTCTGCATTCAGGAGGAAACTCTGAGCCGGTTCAAACGACCAGACAACACATTAATAAATATGTCAAATGATAAACTGTCAAAGAACGTAGGAAAACTTTACACTGAGACTGAAAAACAATGACAAATATGTGTTAAAAACAAAGATCCTTCATCAGATTTAAATGCAGTAAAACACTGAAAAAATAAATGACTGTTTGTAAAAGGTCTGATTTTTGACATTTACAGTTTAATTATTATTTTAGTCACAAAAAACTGCTTCCTAAACTTTTAAATAAACAAATGTTGGTAAATGAGGAGATTTTTGCTCATTTAAATACAATAAAATCTGGTAATCTATGTGTTCCTGTGTACACTGTAAAAATAGGCAGAAAGAAAATATGACAGCAAAGAAAAAAACGTTTAAACTGTTAAAAATGTTAGAGAACCTTCAAAACTAAAATAACAGGATTCCTTTATGGTTACAGTAAAACTGACTTTGTGATCATAAGTTATAATAGAATAAATTCTTAAATGCAGATTATTGATGTCAATGTTATCTGTTGTTGTTTTTAGAGTCAAAATATGTTTTTATATAAAATAAATGTGTAAAAGAACAAATTATTTCTAAAACACAGATTTTTGATGTGGATTTTATTTACAGTTTTAGCCTTTGTTTGTTTGTTTGTTTTTTCATAAAATGTTTAGTATTTGAACAAAGCAGTGAAAATATTTCAATAACTAAAATATTTTAATAAAATAAATAAAATAAAATAAATTCACATATTTTGAATTTAAATCAGCTAAATATTATAATTTTACAGACATTTCCACAGTTGTGCATCTTTTTTATTTTTAAATGGTGTGTATTCTGGTGTGTCTTTGCATTTATGGCTTTTTTTTCTCTCTGTTACGTAACATTCTCACTCCTCAGCTGATAACGAGTCATTCTGGCAGATAAGAAGCTACTGTCTCTCAGATGGACGCCAGCTGCTGCAGATGTTTCTCCACTTTATGAGCTCAGACACCAGCAGGTTAATGTTTAATAGAATAAAGAGACGCTTCAGAGTTTCTGGTCATGTGGAAAGCAGCGATGGGAAGATAAGTTTAAATGAAGGTTGAGGTCAAGAAAACTACAGTTTATGGTGAGTTTGGTGGAAAATAATTAACCCAGCAAAGTGTGTGGCGGACAAAGAGACACAACTGACTAAAAAAATGCAAAAATGCCACAAAAAGACATAAAATAACTACAAAAATGTGAAATCACCACAAAATCAAGACAAAATCAACACAGAAAGACTCAAAAATGAATAGAAGGCACAAAATCACGACCAAACATTTGTGAAATTGTTACAAAAACAAGTGAAATCACCACAAAAAGATGCAAAATGACACAAAAATACATAAAGTAATTTAAAAACATGTGAAATCACCACAAAATGATAAAAAAATCACCACATAAAGACAAAATTAGCACAAATCGAGTCAAAAATGCCCCAAAAATGCATAAAATCAACCAAATCCGCTGCTAAAAATGAGATCTTTCAGTTGAATTCAGACAGAAGCAACAGATCAGTTCACTGTAAGTTTACAGGTCGTTACGTTCTACAAACACAATCACTAAAACCTCTCATCAGCCGCAAATATTTACTGAACACGACTTCCACGTCCGGCAGTCTGTGACTGACGCATCCTGGTGCAGCGGTGAGCCAATCAGCAGCCTCCTAACCGAGGAGACCCGCCTACTGCAACATAAACTGACTTCAGCCGTTTGAAATCCAACAGACGTTAGTCTGATAAAAACCTGCTGCAAGGCAGATAAAGAAGAACAACAAACAGGTTTTAGTTGTTTCTGGAATGCTCCAATCACTGCTGGAGATCAGAAAGTTTGTTTACTCGACCTCGACATGATTTATTTTACAGTGTAACACAAAACGTGGAAAAATGCCACTAAAACGAGTAAAATCACCACAAAAACATAGCAATATTCCATTAAAAACACTTAAAATCATCATAAAACGTGGACAAATGCCACAAAACACGAAAAAATGCCACTAAAACATGTAAAATCATCACAAAACATGGAAAATGACACTAAAGCACATAAGATCATCACAAAAGATGGAAGAATGCCACTAAAACACTTATAATCACCACAAAAACACAGAAAAATGCCACTAAAACAAGTAGGATCATCACAAAAACGTGGAAAATGGCACTAAAACACCTAAAATCAACACAAAAACATGGAAAAACCCACTAAAACAAGGAAAATCTTCACAAACACACAGAAAAACCCACTAAAACAAGTAAAATTTTCACAAAAACATGGAAAATACCACTAAAATGAGTACAACTGCCACAAATTAACCTACAGTGAGGAAAAATTTACCTACAGTGGATAAAATGTGACTGGACCAAAAACACACCCAGAACTGCATCACCTTGTTACTATTACAGTACGTACGACAAACCCTGTGTCTGTTTTAGACAACACCACTAATTACAGTTAATTAGTGATAATTACATGTTTCTTGGCTGTAACTTTACTTTGAGTCTCAGAGAAAACACACCAGAAGCTGCTCTGATCTGAGGAACCCTGTGCAGCGCTACATGACAGTTGCTAACGGAGGCTAACGGAGGCTAACGGAAGCTAACCGCCGTCACTCGTCCATCAGCAGCGTGTTGTTGTTGTTCTAGCAGCAGCAGGGCGTGGATCACCGCCAGCAGCCACTCAGACTCTTTAATCACAGACTGAAGGATGAGAACCAGAACTTCCCTCAGTAACCCCCCAAGGGAACGTCAGACTGTTCTACATGTAGGAACGCGTCCAGACAGAACCTCACCATGTTTACTACAAACACTGCTAGCATGAGAGGACAGGAAGCAGCTCAACATCTACAGCAGAGCACTTACAAACTGTTGTTACATCTTTATTTATGAGAATAATCAATCAATAACTGATCAACTGATGGAATCTTTAATACGTATTCACCAACAGGAAGTCATTAAAGACAGCAGAAGTCTCTGTCATGGTGCGTCTTTGTTCACTAAATGACCACAACATGAAGTGTAGTCTGAGAGACAGGAACATTTACCCTCTAACACTACATTTACCCTCTCGTACTACATTTACCCTCTAGTACTACATTTACCCTCTAACTCTACATTTACCCTCTAACACTACATTTACCCTCTCGTACTACATTTACCCTCTAGTACTACATTTACCCTCTAACTCTACATTTACCCTCTAGTACTACATTACCCTCTAACACTACATTTACCCTCTAACTCTACATTTACCCTCTAACACTACATTTACCCTCTAACACTACATTTACCCTCTAACTCTACATTTACCCTCTCGTACTACATTTACCCTCTAGTACTACATTTACCCTCTAACTCTACATTTACCCTCTAGTACTACATTTACCCTCTAACACTACATTTACCCTCTAACTCTACATTTACCCTCTAACACTACATTTACCCTCTAACACTACATTTACCCTCTAGTACTACATTTACCCTCTAACACTACATTTACCCTCTAACACTACATTTACCCTCTAGTACTACATTTACCCTCTAACACTACATTTACCCTCTAGAACTACATTTACCCTCTAACTCTACATTTACCCTCTAGTACTACATTTACCCTCTAGTACTACATTTACCCTCTAACACTACATTTACCCTCTAGTACTACATTTACCCTCTAACACTACATTTACCCTCTAGTACTACATTTACCCTCTAACACTACATTTACCCTCTAATGCTACATTTACCCTCTAGTACTACATTTACCCTCTAACACTACATTTACCCTCTAGTACTACATTTACCCTCTAGTACTACATTTACCCTCTAACACTACATTTACCCTCTAGTACTACATTTACCCTCTAACACTACATTTACCCTCTAGTACTACATTTACCCTCTAACTCTACATTTACCCTCTAGTACTACATTTACCCTCTAGTACTACATTTACCCTCTAACACTACATTTACCCTCTAGTACTACATTTACCCTCTAACACTACATTTACCCTCTAGTACTACATTTACCCTCTAACACTACATTTACCCTCTAACACTACATTTACCCTCTAACGCTACATTTACCCTCTAACTCTACATTTACCCTCTAACTCTACATTTACCCTCTAGTACTACATTTACCCTCTAACTCTACATTTACCCTCTAACACTACATTTACCCTCTAGTACTACATTTACCCTCTAACACTACATTTACCCTCTAACACTACATTTACCCTCTAACACTACATTTACCCTCTAGTACTACATTTACCCTCTAACACTACATTTACCCTCTAGAACTACATTTACCCTCTAACTCTACATTTACCCTCTAGTACTACATTTACCCTCTAGTACTACATTTACCCTCTAACACTACATTTACCCTCTAGTACTACATTTACCCTCTAACACTACATTTACCCTCTAACACTACATTTACCCTCTAACGCTACATTTACCCTCTAACTCTACATTTACCCTCTAACTCTACATTTACCCTCTAGTACTACATTTACCCTCTAACTCTACATTTACCCTCTAACACTACATTTACCCTCTAGTACTACATTTACCCTCTAACACTACATTTACCCTCTAGTACTACATTTACCCTCTAACACTACATTTACCCTCTAGTACTACATTTACCCTCTAACACTACATTTACCCTCTAATGCTACATTTACCCTCTAGTACTACATTTACCCTCTAACACTACATTTACCCTCTAGTACTACATTTACCCTCTAACACTACATTTACCCTCTAACACTACATTTACCCTCTAGTACTACATTTACCCTCTAACACTACATTTACCCTCTAACACTACATTTACCCTCTAGTACTACATTTACCCTCTAACACTACATTTACCCTCTAACACTACATTTACCCTCTAGTACTACATTTACCCTCTAACACTACATTTACCCTCTAACACTACATTTACCCTCTAGTACTACATTTACCCTCTAACACTAAGCTTCATATGTGCTCAGGGAAACTAACTGCTGCTTTGTTTCCTGATTAAATCTCTGTCTGGAATCATTTGCATTGCAGTTAAAAAACAAATCAAGTCCTTCAGCTGTTAAAGCTGACATTTCCTGTTTAAGTTCTAAACTGAATAACAACGTTGTTTCACATTCAGACAGCAAATAGCAAGAGTCTCCTGGCAGATTCTCCTGGTTCTCAATCTACAGTAACTTTATTAATGATCAGAGTTCTACCATCAGACTGTGAATATTTCCAGATTTCCAGGTCCTTGAAGTCCATGGAGGTGGTCCAAGATATTAATCAGTGATGTGTCCAGTTGTTGGGAGGTCCACTCTAGAACTTTCTCCAGTTGTCGGTTGGTCTACTCTAGAACTTTCTCCAGTTGTCGGTAGGTCTACTCTAGAACTTTCTCCAGGGGACGTTCTCCTTTCCTGCTTCCATTCTTTAAGTTTAGTCTCACTTAGAAAATTTCAGGTCCTTGAAGTCAGTCTAAATGTGTCCATAATGACAAGAAAAATGTTTAAAATTACTCAAAGATTGTCCAAAACTACTTGAATATCATCGTAAATGGCGGTAATGTTTCCCAGAACTCAAATGTGTTTCTCCTCCTCAATGTCATGGTTCTATCTGCTGGACTGATGAAGTTCTGAGGCTCAGAAATGATGGAAAAAGTCCATTAAAAAGTGATAAATCTGGACCCACCTCTATGGACTTCAAGGACCTGGAATGTTCTAAGTGAGACTAAACTTAAAGAATGGAAGCAGGAAAGGAGAACGTCCCCTGGAGAAAGTTCTAGAGTAGACCTACCGACAACTGGGGAAAGTTCTAGAGCAGACCTACCGACAACTGGAGAAAGTTCTAGAGCAGACCTACCGACAACTGGAGAAAGTTCTAGAGTAGACCTACCGACAACTGGAGAAAGTTCTAGAGTAGACCTACCGACAACTGGAGAAAGTTCTAGAGTAGACCTACCGACAACTGGAGAAAGTTCTAGAGCAGACCTACCGACAACTGGAGAAAGTTCTAGAGTAGACCTACCGACAACTGGAGAAAGTTCTAGAGTAGACCTACCGACAACTGGAGAAAGTTCTAGAGCAGACCTACCGACAACTGGAGAAAGTTCTAGAGTAGACCGACCGACAACTGATGAAACTTCTAGAGTAGACCTACCAACAACTGGAGAAAGTTCTAGAGCAGACCTACCGACAACTGGAGAAAGTTCTAGAGTAGACCTACCGACAACTGGAGAAAGTTCTAGAGTAGACCGACCGACAACTGATGAAACTTCTAGAGTAGACCTACCGACAACTGGAGAAAGTTCTAGAGCAGACCTACCGACAACTGGAGAAAGTTCTAGAGTAGACCGACCGACAACTGATGAAACTTCTAGAGTAGACCTACCAACAACTGGAGAAAGTTCTAGAGTAGACCTACCAACAACTGAAGAAAGTTCTAGAGTAGACCGACCGACAACTGATGAAACTTCTAGAGTAGACCTACCAACAACTGGAGAAAGTTCTATAGTGGATCTACCAACAACTGGAGAAAGTTCTACAGTAGGTCTATTCTAGAACTTTCTCCAGGGGATGTTCTGCTCTATGGACTTCAAGGACCTGGAACTCTGGAAATATTCCCAGTCTGAAGGTAGAACTCTGATCATTGATAAAGTTACTGGAGATGAAGAACCAGATGTTCTGAGGAAGTTCTAAAGTTCTGTGTCTGACAGCAGAACAGATGATGGTGGTACCTCGGTGAAGAGATGCTGGATGACTGTAGCCAGAGCCTCCACCCTCCGGTTCCCCTGGACCAGCAGCCTCCTCAGCTGGTTGATGGCCTGGTTCTTCTTCTCTGCCTGTTCTTTGTTGTGGTTCTGTTTAGCCGAACCATCCACGGCGCCCCCTGCTGGTCTGGGAGCATTCTGCAGGCGGGAACCTGCCTTGGGGCTGGACCGGGCTCCGGTTCTGGCTCTGAAGCTGGAGGGTCCGGTGGAACCCGATGTGGTGTTATCAGTGGAGGGAACCGGGAGAACTGGAGCCGCTGGTGTGTTAGCGTTCACAACATCTGGAACCTGGACGGACAGGAAACACCACCAGGGTAAAAACGGACGGATTTTTTTAGTCATTTTAGTTCCTTCATCCGTCTTTGAACCATTTTGTGTTGCTTTGTGTCAGTTGTTTCAATCTATTGGTTATTTTGTATTATTTGTGTTGTTTGCCATTTTAGGCAAATTTCACATCATTTAAGACATTTTTTAATCGTTTTTTATTATTTTTTGACAACATTTTGATGTTTTAACGAAGTTTTGAGTAATTGTAGACATTTTTCGAGTCCATTTAGACAAAGATCAAGTCCTTTCAGATCAGATTTTCTCATTTTAACCTCATTTTCAGTTGATTTGGGTAAATTCTGAGACGTCTCTGACTTCCTTCTCCTTCTTCACGATGTTCTGGTTCCACAGAGCTGAAGGACTTTAGATTAAAAATGACTAAAAACATGACAGCAACAGTAAAGAGAGGACTGTTTGTGGTTTAAAGGTTAGAATGAGAGTGTTACCTGCTCAGGTGGAGGCAGCGGCTGGTTCTGGTTCTGGTTCTTCTCTCCGCCGGCCGTCTGGTTGGATCTGGACGTCGGTTTGTTTTTATCCACTGCAAGAGAACGACGGCTTCTTAGTGCTCGAGTGATGGGAATCACATTCAGCATGGTGTCAGAACACACACCGAACACACACTCAGCCCATCCACACAACAACAACAACAACAACAACACTGCAGGAGGACCGAAACCAGCCGGAGGAAACGTAAAAGGAGCCCAACTCTCAGTCTGATCTGGAGGAAAACGCCCAGCGGAGTGATGCATGATGGGAATGCATCATTAAGAATCCATTAGCAGAGCTGTTAGCGTTAGCGCTGCAGCTTCCTGGAGATAAAAGCTGCTGGAGGAGGAAACATCACGATACACCGTCTGGATTCATCTCCTCAGAAACCAAAAGAACGTAAATAACTCCGTCCTGCACTCCTGAGATTAGAAATTAATTAATATCCTCACAGTCTGATCATTTATTCAGAGTTTCTGTTGTCTGAGTCCAGATTTATGGATTCAGTAAATCACACTCTGGACTCTTAAATATCAGTGTCAGTTTCACTATCATGTTCAATATTTTATTATCCTGTAAAACATGCCAGTGCAAGGAGCAATATTTCATTTTTTAGAAGCAATATAATTATTTCTAAGTGAAATATTTATTTTTTTCAGCTGCATTATTTCATTTTTAGGTGCAATATTAAATTTTTATGAACAATATTTAATTTTCAGGTGTGACATTTCATTTTTTAGATTTAATATTTCATTTTTTTGACATGACTATTTAGAGTTTTTGTTATTTTTTGCATTTTTGTGTATTTTTTACACTTTGGTGCCATAAAATCCAGATTATTATTACTTTCATGCATAAATATTTTTTGCACATTTTTGCATT
Source organism: Acanthochromis polyacanthus (assembly GCF_021347895.1). Classification (NCBI taxonomy): domain Eukaryota; kingdom Metazoa; phylum Chordata; class Actinopteri; family Pomacentridae; genus Acanthochromis; species Acanthochromis polyacanthus. The sequence goes on along the minus strand of NC_067115.1, from coordinate 1,584,580 downwards.
AATACACTTAGTATTAATTAACTAACTGTATTAATGCAAAAATGTGCAGAAAAAACCTAATTATTTATGCATGAAAGTAATAATAATCTGGATTTTATGGCACCAAAGTGTAAAAAAATTGTAAAAATGCAAAAAATAACAAAAACTCTAAATATTCATGTCAAAAATGTAAAAAAACAAAAACAAAAACAAAAAACAAATACAAATGACCTCAAACAGACAAAGTCTGAGCAGAAACAATGGAATTATTAATAAAAGAGACGCAAAATAAACGACTGCAGAGAAGAAAAGTGACGCTGAAACTAAAACACCAACGAACCAAAACAACAGGTCATTTATGAGGAATCAGGTTTTAGTTTTCCAGACGTGGCTCTGCATCCAGACGGAGGTTAAATTCAGTCTAAACATCTAAACTCTGATCTGGTTGAAGCTGTGAGACGGCGCCCCCTGCTGGTGAACAGAGCTGCTGAGAAAATCCAGAAAAACCTCCTGAGATCCAGAAACAAACCTTCTGTGGTTCCATTAAACCAGTTCTTGCAGCTAAAACACATCAGCAGTGTTCAGATCTGACTGTAGAGGTTCAGTAAAAGCAACTCCAGCGTCCCAGTGTCAGTGAAAGCAGCACAATGACGTCTTTGAACCCCTCAGAGACTCCGTTTGATTTTACAGAAACGTCAGAAAAGCAGAAAAACTTTAACAGCAGCTGAGGTTCAGTTTGTTTTGTTTGTCAAAAAGATCCTCCTGATATAGATTTGAAGGCACAAAATTATCAATAACAGACATCAAAGTATAGAAAACCGGATTAAAAAAATCAATATTATTGCCATATATATATATATATATATATATATATGTGTGTGTGTGTGTGTAAACAAACTACATACTAATGTTTCCAAAAAAGTGCAAAAAAACTGATCATTAAAGCTTGAAAGTAACAATAATTTGGATATTATTTTACTGAAGTGTGAAAACTTAAATCTTAATGTAAAAAGGAGTTATTATTGTAGAAAGTGTTCAGAATCCTGATAGAAGTGGACCAGAGGAAGTGAATGTTCAAGAATCTGATAGAAGATGTTTAACTGGAGATTTAAAATGGGAATATTTCTCATAAACGCTTTGTGCTGCTCAGGTCTAAGATGTTCTGATGTTTGTTCTGGGATGTTCTGAGATGTTGTTAGATGTTCTGGGATGTTCTGGGATGTTTGTTCTGGGATGTTCTGAGATGTTGTTAGATGTTCTGGGATGTTCTGAGATGTTTGTTCTGGGATGTTCTGAGATGTTGTTAGATGTTCTGGGATGTTCTGAGATGTTTGTTCTGGGATGTTCTGAGGTGTTGTTAGATGTTCTGGGATGTTCTGAGATGTTTGTTCTGGGATGTTCTGAGATGTTGTTAGATGTTCTGGGATGTTCTGAGATGTTGTTAGATGTTCTGGGATGTTCTGAGATGTTTGTTCTGGGATGTTCTGGGATGATGTTAGATGTTCTGGGATGTTCTGGGATGTTTGTTCTGGGATGTTCTGAGGTGTTTGTTCTGGGATGTTCTGAGGTGTTGTTAGATGTTCTGAGATGTTCTGAGAAGTTGTTAGATGTTCTGGGATGTTTGTTCTGGGATGTTCTGAGATGTTGTTAGATGTTCTGGGATGTTCTGGGATGTTTGTTCTGGGATGTTCTGAGATGTTGTTAGATGTTCTGGGATGTTCTGAGATGTTTGTTCTGAGATGTTCTGAGGTGTTGTTAGATGTTCTGGGATGTTCTGAGATGTTTGTTCTGGGATGTTCTGAGGTGTTGTTAGATGTTCTGGGATGATGTTAGATGTTCTGGGATGTTTGTTCTGGGATGTTCTGGGATGTTTGTTCTGGGATGTTCTGAGATGTTGTTAGATGTTCTGGGATGTTCTGAGATGTTTGTTCTGGGATGTTCTGAGGTGTTGTTAGATGTTCTGGGATGATGTTAGATGTTCTGGGATGTTTGTTCTGGGATGTTCTGAGGTGTTGTTAGATGTTCTGGGATGATGTTAGATGTTCTGGGATGTTTGTTCTGGGATGTTCTGGGATGTTTGTTCTGGGATGTTCTGAGGTGTTTGTTCTGGGATGTTCTGAGGTGTTTGTTCTGGGATGTTCTGAGATGTTGTTAGATGTTCTGGGATGTTCTGAGATGTTGTTAGATGTTCTGGGATGTTCTGAGATGTTTGTTCTGGGATGTTCTGAGATGTTCTGGTTTCTACCTGGTTGGTTCCAGGGCGACATGCAGAGCTGCTGAGCCCAAACTGAGGAGAAACACAGTTAGAACGTCACAACAGGAAGTTCTACTGCAGAAACTTCACAACATCCAGGAAGTTCTGGTGTAACGGGTTAACGGGTCACTGAGCAGAACCGAGACAACATCCAGGAACAAACACTGAGGAGAAATCTGAGGAGGAGGAGGAGGAGGCTTTTCTTTAGATATTAGATTTGTTTTTTTAAATCACCAGATCTCAAAATTAAGATGCACGGACGCAGAAGTATTTTCAGTAAAAACATCATGTGTATTTTAATAAGAAAATAAGTGTGTTAATGTATTTTAAAGTGTAATAATGTGGAAAGTATCTTGTTATTGTGATGAACTGTTAATGTTTCGGCATTAAACTGTTTTTCTTTCTGACTTAAGGCGGATTATTTTCCTGCCGTGTGGAAATGATCCGACTCCTGCAGGCGTCTAAATCTAATTACCAACGGCTCAACGGCTAGAAGGAGAAGTCTCTAATAAGCTCCTTAATGGACAAACCCTGAACAAACACAAACTGAGAGGCCACATGGAGAATCAAACAGCACCGACTCAGATTACTGAAGATCACTGGCCAACACCTACAGCCATGGCCATAAGTTTGGACACAAGTACCATGACACTTGTGAATCTTAGAAAATACCACAAAATTGTCACTTACAATATAAATACCAGTCATAGCCATCAACCAAAATGAAATATATGTCCAAACTTATGGCCATGGCTGTAGACCTCTGTGAACATCTAGACCTCTGTGAACACCTAGACCTCTGTGAACATCTAGACCTCTGTGAACATCTAGACCTCTGTGAACATCTAGACCTCTGTGAACATCTAGACCTCTGTGAACACCTAGACCTCTATGAACACCTAGACCTCTGTGAACACCTAGACCTCTATGAACATCTAGACCTCTGTGAACACCTAGACCTCTGTGAACACCTAGACCTCTATGAACATCTAGACCTCTGTGAACACCTACACCTCTATGAACATCTACACCTCTATGAACATCTACACCTCTATGAACATCTAGACCTCTATGAACATCTAGACCTCTGTGAACACCTAGACCTCTGTGAACACCTAGACCTCTGTGAACACCTAGACCTCTATGAACATCTAGACCTCTGTGAACACCTACACCTCTATGAACATCTACACCTCTATGAACATCTAGACCTCTGTGAACATCTAGACCTCTGTGAACACCTATACCTCTGTGAACACCTAGACCTCTATGAACACCTAGACCTCTATGAACACCTACACCTCTATGAACATCTACACCTCTATGAACATCTAGACCTCTGTGAACATCTAGACCTCTGTGAACATCTAGACCTCTGTGAACATCTAGACCTCTATGAACATCTAGACCTCTGTGAACATCTAGACCTCTGTGAACATCTAGACCTCTATGAACACCTACACCTCTATGAACATCTACACCTCTATGAACATCTAGACCTCTGTGAACATCTAGACCTCTGTGAACATCTAGACCTCTGTGAACATCTAGACCTCTATGAACACCTAGACCTCTGTGAACATCTAGACCTCTGTGAACATCTAGACCTCTATGAACATCTAGACCTCTATGAACATCTAGACCTCTGTGAACACCTAGACCTCTATGAACACCTACACCTCTATGAACATCTACACCTCTGTGAACATCTAGACCTCTGTGAACATCTAGACCTCTGTGAACATCTAGACCTCTGTGAACATCTAGACCTCTATGAACACCTAGACCTCTGTGAACACCCAGACCTCTGTGAACATCTAGACCTCTGTGAACATCTAGACCTCTGTGAACATCTAGACCTCTATGAACACCTACACCTCTGTGAACATCTAGACCTCTGTGAACATCTAGACCTCTGTGAACACCGAGACCTCTATGAACACCTAGACCTCTAGGAACACCTAGACCTCTATGAGCATCTAGACCCCTGTGAACATCTAGACCTCTATGAACATGTAGACCTCTGTGAACATCTAGACCTCTATGAACATCTAGACCTCTGTGAACATCTAGACCTCTGTGAACACCTAGACCTCTATGAACACCTAGACCTCTATGAACATCTAGACCTCTATGAACACCTAGACCTCTATGAACGCCTAGACCTCTATGAACACCTAGACCTCTATGAGCATCTAGACCTCTGTGAACACCTAGACCTCTGTGAACACCTAGACCTCTATGAACACCTAGACCTCTATGAACACCTAGACCTCTATGAACACCTAGACCTCTATGAACACCTAGACCTCTATGAACACCTAGACCTCTATGAACACCTAGACCTCTATGAACACCTAGACCTCTGTGAACACCTAGACCTCTATGAACACCTAGACCTCTGTGAACACCTAGACCTCTATGAACACCTAGACCTCTATGAACACCTAGACCTCTATGAACACCTAGACCTCTATGAACACCTAGACCTCTGTGAACACCTAGACCTCTATGAACACCTAGACCTCTATGAACACCTAGACCTCTATGAGCATCTAGATCTCTGTGAACACCTAGACCTCTATGAGCATCTAGACCCCTGTGAACACCTAGACCTCTGTGAACACCTAGACCTCTGTGAACACCTAGACCTCTATGAGCATCAAGACCTCTGTGAACATCTGGACCTCTATGAACATCTAGACCTCTATGAACACCTAGACCTCTGTGAACATCGAGATCTCTAATTTTCAAAAAGATTAAAATAAATTGTCCAAAACTTGTCTAAAATCACTCAAAATTTGTCCTAAGCTGCTCAAAATGTGTTTGGAATTCTCAAAAATGGTCAGAAACATTCAAAGGTTGTCCAAAATGGTTCATATATTGTTCAAAATAACACAAAATCTGTCCAAAGTGATGAAATAATGGTGTAAAGGTCCTCAGATTCCTCCATTAACTGCTCAAAATATGTCCAGAATAAGTGGAGATGGACTCATTTACAGCAGAAACATTCAGGACTCTGCTCTCTGCAGATCCCACGCACACGGCTGTTACCACGGAAACTAGTGTGCCACTAGGTGTCCACTATCTGACCCCGATACATGCACACCAGAACATCCGGTTACCTAGCAACAAACCATGAATCCTCTGTCGTTTCTGCACAAACTGGATTTAAATACGGGGAAAATATGCACAAACATGATTTAGTCAACTAAAAAAATGTTGTTCATGTTGTTTCTGGTAGAAAATGAAGACTATATGAATCTAATACTTAATATTTGATCATTTTTAGCCTGAAATATTAAATATTTTTTAAGATAAAGATGTTTCAATCTGCCTGTCGACCCACTTTCTGTAGGTCTTTCCTCATGTTAAACTGAGTCTGTTTGATCAAAAATAACTGAGGAAATATTCAAGATAAAAATCTGAAATTTTCGCTCCTATTTCTCATCATGCCACTGATCCAGAATCTGAAATGTTAGACAAATAGATCAAATAGTCTCTGAAATATGAAAAAACAACTAATAACAACGTCTCAATGAAAAGTTCCGTCTTTGAGCTTAATAACAAATAATTTAACCATAAACTTTAAAAAAAAACATAAAGTTTATTGTCACTAAATTCTGTGAAAACTAAAAATTCTGGGTTCCTCTGTGAAGCAGAAAAACCAGAAACCATTCAGCTGGAACCAACAGTCGCTTTATTAAAAATCAGAGAGTTTTCAGCTCAACTGCAGGAAACGAAATGAAGTCAAACATCTGCAGCCTCCAGAGGGGATTATTTAGAGGCTGTTTGGTCTGAAAATATTAAATAAAAACTAATATGTGAAAGCAGGAATTATAATATTTACATTCTGCCTTCAGGTGGAAGAAATGTGTTGAAAATATTGTCTAAAATACTCATTAAAATGTGTTTTTAGTTCCTGGGTCAGCAGCTCTGAGGTCAGACAAACGAGTCGACCTTCAGTTCAGTTCATGACGAGTCAAAAAGCCCAAAATAAAGACTGAGAATAATCATCTGCTCTTTAAAGAGGAGCTCAAACAACGACTGACGGTGATTTTCTGCAGATCTGAACTCGTCTAAACCAACTGACTGGATGCTCAATTATTATTCATTACTTTGTTTTTAATTTATTTTTCTGATATCTCTTCATTGTTTTTGTCTGCATATTTTTATTTATTTTCTGCTGCCTTTTGTATTTTTTCGTATAATTTTTCCTATTTTTAGGTGTGCATATTATATTATTTATGATCATATTTTTTATTTTTTTGTCATCTTCTTCAGTTCGTTTTCCTCTTAATCTTACTTTTCTGCATATTATTTTATTAATTCTCTGCTGTCTCTTTATTTTATTTTTGCATCTGTTTTTGTTTTCTGTGCTCTGTCTTTATTTTTTATAGATTTTTAATTTTATTTAATTTTTGCTGCCTTTGTGTCTGATTTTTATTTGCATTATTTTTCTTAATTTTCCTCTTCATCTCATTTTAGCATCTTATTTTTGCACATTTTTCGTTGTTTTGTTGCTGTCTTTTTGTTTAATTTTCTCTTCTCTCTTGATTATTTTTCTGTATTTTTATTTTTCTGCCAACTTTTTGCATAATTTTTCTTAATTTTCTGTTTCTTCCTTATCTTATTTTTATTTTTTTTGCATATTTTTCTATATTTTTTTAAGGTTATTTTAGTTTTAGTTTAAGTTTTTTTTAGTTATTTTATTTCTTAGTTATTTTACTGCCTTGTTTTCTTCATTTTCTGCTCTTCATTATTTTTTCAGTGTATATTTATTAATTTTCCGATGCCTTTTTGCTTTTTTAGCATACTTTTCTTCATTTTCTGCTTCCGCTTAATCTTATTTTTCTGAATATTTTTAAATTAATTTTCTACTGTTTCTGGATTTTATTCTTTGCATCTATTTCTTCATTTTCTGCTCTCTCTTTAATATTTTTTTCTGTATATTTTTAATTTATTTTTGCTGAATTTTAGTCCTTTTATTGCATTTTTTGTTTTTTTCTTAATCTTCTTGTTTTGCATATTATTTATTAATTTTCGGCTGCTTCTTTATTAATTTCTTTGCATTTATTATTATTTTTCAATGCATTTTTATTTATTTTCTACATTTTCTTTGTCATTTTTCTTGCATGTGTTTCTTCATTTTCCTCCATGCTCTTCTTGACTTTCTGCTGCTCTTCATCCATTTCTCTTCACCTTTTTCTTCATTTTCTGTTTCCTCCTCGTCCTATTTTTATTTTTTTGCACAGTTTTCTTTTTTCTCACCTTGTATTTGTCATTTTCGTTCCTCTTTTCCTACTAAACTACTTTCCATGGGCGAGAACAGATGAGCTGCTGAAGCTTCACATCCGATTAGAGCTGCACCGCTGGACGGCCTCAGCTGAACCACTGCGGGCGTGCACGAGCCCCCGTGCACCGTGAGTGTGTGTGGGCGTGCACATGCGCTGACTAAAGCCCGCTGTAACCTACATTCACAGCAGAAAGTGGGTCTGTGGAGCTGTGGACACGTGCAGCGGCGCTCAGATGGAGGAACCGAGTTCACGTGACGTTTGACGGATCGCAGATTAAATCAAGAAGAAAAAGGAGGAATGAAAGAGAATAAACCAAGAAGAAAAAAAGGAATCAAAGAGATTAAATCTGAGGAAACCAAATCAGATGGTAAAATCCTCGTCCGTGACCCGATGATGAAGCAGAAAAATGAACCAAATCTGAGCTGAAATCAGGACAAATCAGCAGTCACTCTATTCTACGTAATATTCTTTAAAAAATCACCAAAAATGTATAATTTGGTTTAAGGAGATTCTGTAAAAGACAAAAAATTCTGAACATTTTTGTGCAATAAAGAAATCCAGACTGACTCATCTGAGAGCAACGGTCACATGACGAAAAATCTGAGTTTCAACTACACTACAGGCTGTTTTTAATTTTTTGTTTGTTTTTTTCTTCATATTTTCAGAATAAATTCTGCTCGACTTCCTGTGATTAGCCTGAGATTTTTACAGCATAACATGTGGATGTTTATGAAGATATTTGTGAAATTTCAGATTAAAATATAAAATAATTCCCAAGATATTAAGTTTTTGAGAACTGCTGACCCACTTTCAGCTGGTTTTTATTTTCACACTGAAGTTTGAGGCAAAAGTTTAATCTTTGAGCAAAATAACAAAAAAACAAAATTACCAAAAAAATCACTAAAAATAAAACCTAAAGTTTGTTCTCATCAGATTCTGTGAAAAAATTCTGTCTCCTTTTGTGCAACAGAGACAAAGAAAGGAAACGAGTCGAAGCTGATTCTGGTGAAGATTTTCTGATTAACTTTCGTTTAATCTGGTTTAGAAAAGTCGTTTTAAAAATCTCTAAAGCAGCTTTAATTCAGCACAGAAGGAAACAAAAACATCCAAACACGGATTTAATCTGCAGCTGACAGGAGCATTTAGATTTATTATTGTTTATTTTTACTAATATAAAATGTATTTTTCCCAATAAAATATTGACATTATTTTACTGTACTTTTTGTACAATTTTTCATTTTTTTTTACATTCTACACTGTAAAATAATTACATATAGTCTATATTTTTTTAAAAGGAGATTTATTATGTGGACAATTTTGGCCCTTTATTTTTTTTTCTGTGGTTTTGTTAGATATATTTATTTAACAAAATAACATTTTAAAAAAAAATAATGACAAACGTCTGTTAATTAATTTTATTTATGAATATTATTGTACAAGATATTTAAGAGAATATATATAAAATACTATTATTATATTTTATTATATTATATTTTGGTTTTTATTTTATTATTATTTATTTGTTGTTTATTTATTTTGCTGCTGATTAACAGTGAAATTGAGTAAATGCTGATTTTTGACATTATTTCTGTTTGTCCTCTTTTTTTAATTTATTCTGCTATTTTTAGTCGACACGTATAATTATTTTTCTTTTTTCTTTTTTTGCCGACTGAAGACTTATTTATAAAAAATATTTTTATTTGGTTATTGACATTAATTCCATTTTTTATCTTTTTATGTATTTGTTTTTGTTTATCTGCTTGTGTTTAATCCATATGTACACAATTTTTTTTTGCCGATTAACAACTAATTTAAAAAAAACTAATTTTTGTTGCGGACATTATTTCCATTATTTCCTATTTTTATTTATTCATTTATTTTTATTTATTTCATTTTTTACGGTGGACATGTATTATTTTTTATTAATGTATTTCTTTGCTGATTAACAATTAATTTTAAAAATACAGATATTTGTTGTATTTCTATTTTTGTCCCGTTTTTGTCTTTTTTTTCTGACATTTATCTATTTATTTACTATTTATTTATTTGTTGTTGTTGTTTTTCTGTCCCTGGTTGTCTCTGGCCGTCACGTGGTTTCGTCCCTTCGGGGTTTTCGGGCTAAAAGCGGCGATTCATCACCGCAGCAGAATAAAAAAAAACCTCCACGTGCACGAAGCTCGATTCACAGCGGCTCCATTGTAGCATCGCCGTGGAAACAGAGGAGGAGGAGGAGGAGGAGGAGGAGGAGGGAACAATGGCTGCCATCGCCGTGGAAACAGAGGAGGAGGAGGAGGAGGGTGAAGCCGCCTCTGATTCAAAGATTAAAAACAGTCGGAGGGAAGATGGAGGAAAAAAGAGAGAAAATCAGATTCTCAGATCATCAGAGGAGCTTCAGATGAACCAGAAGAGTCCAGATGGTTCCTTCTCTGGTTCCTCCTGAAGCTCCTCCAGAAGGTCAGAGATGTTCTGAGGCTGCAGATGCACGAGGCTCGGCTGGTTTTCTGAAGCTTCTCAGACTTTTTCCTCAACAAACGGAGGAGAATGAAGGTCTGGGTGTGGCTTCAGCTCAGCCGGCTCAGCGTGGATCTGAGGATGGATTCATGGATTCATGGACGGACGGACGGATGGAGGACAAACATCCAGACCTGCGTGGAACACCACCGTGTTCTTCCTGCATCCCGGCAGCAGCTGCAGGTTCCTGAAGAGCCCTTTGGCCGTCAGCTTCACGTGGAAGTTGGACAGCGACAGTCTTGGAGACCACAGCATGTTTCCTCTTCTTCTTCTTCTCCTTTAACGGGACGGGAAGCTCGGCGGCTCCATCAAAGCCACGTGGAGAACAGAAGCAGCTTTTTGTCAGGTTTAATCCTGCAGCTGCTCTTCTGGAGGTTTAAAGACGAACAGATCCGGGACAGAAAAACAGGAGAAAATGGCGCCAAAAGCAGCGGCGGTCCAGCTGGAAGATGGAGGAGGAGAAGAGGATTCCTGCCGCTGACAAACAGTCGGTCCGCCTCGCTGCCGGTTTAAAAAGAAGAGGAAGAGGAGGAGGAGGAGGAGGAGGAGGAGGAGGAGGGATGCTGCAGGGAGGAGGGATTTCAGTAATCTCCTCCATGACGTCTAAACGCTGCCATGTGGTGAAAAAAAGAAACGCTTTTTTATTTAAATCAGGAAATGAATTCTTCAGGACTCTGGTGTCTGCTCTGTGAAATATATAGAAAAATGAAGTCAAATAAAAATAAATCCTGCAGCACGGTGCAACAAAAACAACATAAAACATCAATAATCTTCAAAAATAAAATTAAAAAAACCCTGCAAAAATAAAAGTAAATACATATAAAATTATGACATTCTTTTGCTAATTTAAATTTTTAAAAAGTGTAATTTAAAGGTGATTTTAATGCTCAATTTATGGTTAAATGTAAATAAATAAATATGTAAAAATACTGATTTTTCATGTGGATTTTTTTGTTGTATTTTTTGCTTTTTGTCAACATTAAATTTAAAATAAATTATAGTTTCTTAAAAAGTTTAAAAATTCTCTTTTTTTAAATTAGAAATATTTTTGCTGATATGTTAAAAATTTGATCATGATATAATGAAAATTTGATACATATATTTAAATACAATTAGAAAAATTGTGTAATTTTATAGTAATTTTAAAGTGGTAACGTCCATATTATTATTATATCATTATTATAATAACAACATACTTTTTCTTTCACATCTGACAGAAATAAAATAACATATTTTTGCAGATTTAAACACACTGAGCATTTAATGATCACATGTAAAATAATAATTTTGTAAAAATAAAATATTATTATTTCTGTTCTCTACACGATAAAAACAGATTAAAAATGAAGGTGAACAGTGCAAATAATAATCAAACCATTTTATCCTTTTTTGGAAAAGTGTAAATTATGATTTTAATATTTCTTTTTTATTTACCATTTAAAAATCCTTAAACATGTTTTCTTTCAACATGTGGAAAATTATATTTTTACAATATATTATAGTTTTTGTAAAAGTACAAATCTGTTTTTATTACAGTTAATGTATAGATTAATAAATATTTTCTCTGATTTTGCAGATTTTTATCTGTGATTCAACAAAACAGAACATCTGTAAAATAACTAAAAATTCACCATAATTCAGTTCTTGATATATGAATTATTTATTATAAAGACAAATATCTGCAAAATAATTGGATTTTTGTTGATTTAAATACAGCTGAAAAAAATAAAAAAGGTAATTTTATAGTTAAACGTGGTAAAATCAATCAGTATTTCTAAAAACACAGATTTATGGTTTTGAGAGTGTGTGTCTGTGTGTGTTTCTGTCACAATCAATAAAGTTTTTCTAGAAAAGAGACAAAAACAAAAAGCCACTGAGAGTTAAAAGCAAACCCACAAAGTGAACCGCTGTCGCCTGTGGTGTGTGTGTGTGTGTGTGTGTGTGTGTGTGTGTGTGTGTGTGTGTGTGTGTGTACATACGTGTGTGTGCGCATCTGTGCCTGTTACTGTGTGTGTCAGACTTCCAGCCACAGAGGGGGGGCAGCGCGGCGCCCATGCCCAGACCGGAGCCACCACAGTGGGGGAGGCTCCAACCACAGCCCCAGGCTTCAGAAGGCCCACATGGAGCCGCTGCAGCAAACGTCTCCTCCTGTTCGCTGCTCTCTGCCACCAAAATCCTCTCTGGAGCTGCTTTAAAATGCAGATACGACGCCACAAAGAGCCGCCGGTCTGACCAGTAACAGAACCAGTAAACAAACTGGTGCTTACTGGTTTCTGAAACAGATTAAATCCAACTGAAGCTCTGCAGCCGTGATGAGTCACTGACTGACAGCGGCAGGTTTTAGGGTTCAGGGGGTTCATGTTTTGATCAAATATTCTGATTTTAAGCTCAGATTTGGTTCATTTTTTTGGTGAAATCACATTTTAGAGTCTTTTGAAAGCTGAAAATCAGACAATCCTTTCTGTTTTTGCAGTTTCTGGCTGATAAATGATGATATTTTGGAGTTTTTTTAAGAGAAAATATGTGAGAAAGAAACTTTTGGTCCCAGCTGAGGATCGGTTTTATGATGGAGCTCAGAATTTTGAGGGTATTTTTTTTGCAGAATCTGGTGGAAACTCTTTATTTTTGGTGATTTTTTTGGATTGGATGCATAGAATAAAGTGATTTTAATGAAATATTTTGACTTTAAGCTCAGATTTGGTTCATTTTCTTGGTAAAATCTCACTTTAGAGCCTTTTGAAAGCTGAAAATCAAATGATTCTTTCTGTTTTTGCCGTTTCTGGCTGATAAATGATGATATTTTGGTGATTTTTAAAAAGAAAATCATCTTTTTTGTTCAGTCTCTCTGAAAACACGGTGAGGAGGTCAGCAGGAACCTAAAACCAGCAGCTCTGAGGATCCAGCGAACAGAAAAGAGCTTTTGAAAGGTTTTTAATGCCGTTCTGCTCTCAGATGAAAACCTGCAGCTTTTGACTCACCTGAGCCTTTGAGGCGCCCCCATCTGGCCGAGCCGCTGCGCTGCAGGAGGTTCTGGGTCGGCCGGGTCTGGTTCTGGACCGCAGGAGTCCTGGAGGGAGATTTAACGGAGCCGACGGTCGGAGGCTTCAGACCTGCAGAGAGGAAGAACATTTAACATCTGGATCCTTTTCTATTATCCACACAGACAAACATCTGTGTAAAAAACAAAGCTCCTGCTAACCTAGCATTAGCATTAAGGTTAGCATTAGCATTGGCAACAACATTAGTCATGGATTTTACCTGTCTTGTTAAATAACAGATAAAAATCAGTAAAATCACAGAAATAAATGTAATTCACACATTTACTGTAAAAAAAAAAAAGTAAATCTCCATAAAATCTGGACTTTCTAAAAATAAAGATAACACTTTGTAAAAATATAATTTTACAGATCTTTGCCCTTATTGAAAGAAAATAGACTTACATTTATATATAAATATTATTAAATAACAATAATTTACACATTGATAGTAAAAAATAACACAAAAAATGCTAAAACTGCAAAGTCAAAATAAATCATAAATCTGCATTTTTATAAATATTAATTTGTTATTTTACCACATTTGACAAAAAATGACTTTTTAAAATTGCTTTTACTGTAATTAAATCAGCATAAATGTAATTATTTTGTTGCATTTATAAAGAAAAAAGAAAAATTATAGAGAAAAAAACAACTGATATTTTAGAGATTTTCTGTGTTTTGTTAAATTCCAGATAATATCTTCTAACATCTGTATTAATATCTATATCTCTAATATCTAAAGATAAAAAATGTTAATTTACAAGCTAACAGTAAAAACAGGTCAAACTGTTAATAACTACCAAATAATATAAATAATAATTTGTTCTTTTACAATGTCTGACTGTAAAACTAAAGTACTTTTAACGAGTTAAAAACAGCAAAAAATATCTCCTTCTTTTTTTAATTTAAAGACAAAGTTTGTAGATTGAGATGGAATAAAACTCTGATTTGCCACATTTTTCCTGATTAGTTTAATTACAGATAATATCAAGCAAAATCACAGAAAACTAAATATTAATTTACATATTAACTGCAAAAATAAAATGTTTTAAAAATCTGTATTTTGACAATTTAACAGCAATTTATTCTGTTGTTTGACCATAAAGTTAAACTATTTTACTGTATTTATCTGTAAAACTGTAAATATTTTGGCCTGATTTGGAAAAAATAAAGTCCATAAAGACTGAAAAACGTCCAAAACAAGCAGATATTATCATTAAACAGAACATCTGACCTGTGCTGGACGCTCTGGCCTGCAGAGAAGAAGCTCTGCTCCTCATGGGGGGAAGAAGTTTCCCTCCACCGGTTGAACTGGGAGCTGCATCACTGGGAGGACTGGTGCTGGAGCTGGGGGGCTTCACAGAGCTCTGGGTGCCCAGAGGGAGGGGGCCTCTGCTGGGTCGGTCCTCCGGTCGGATCCCTGGAGCTCCAGGAGACGAAGGAGCAGCTGGAGGACAGAAGACGGAGACTTTAGATCCAAAACGTCCTGAGAGAAAATCTGATCTGACGTCAGATTCAGCAGGTTTATCAAATCTGAGGCTGTTTGATCAACAACATCTGAGGAAATATTAAAGAAAAATCTATATTATATTTATTATATTATATTATAGAGTCTGGTATAATTTTAGGTTATTTACTCCAGTATCTAATTAAACCAACCTCTGCTGCTGTCGTTGCTTCCTAGCGATGAAGCGCTGAGGCTTGTGGGTAATCCCTTCACAGGAAGCTTCGAGGAGGCTGCCGGTCGCCCCGACGACCCCGACGGCGGCTGCTGATTGGCTGCTGGTCTGGAGGTGGAGGATGCAGGAGACGGAGCGACAGACGACGAGGTTCGAGGTTTGGGGATCCCTGAGAGACAGGAAATAGAAAAATGAGGGTCAGTTTGGTGTTTAAAGCTTTAATAACTAAAATAAATAAATATAAGAGACACAGAAACGGTTTCATCAGATAAGAATCATTAAATGGATCCACAGAGGAGAAATGTTTAATTCTTGGACCTTAAAAAAATGGACAAAAAAGTGTAAAAACCTCCAATCCAGGCTGGTCTAGAGCCTCCGTAAAGTTCCTGTTAGTGTATATCTGTGGATGGATCCATACACCCCCTGTCAAACGTTTTAGGACACTTTCTCATTCAAATAAATTAGAACCTGTCTCAAAACTTTTGACAGGGGGTGTATTTCTACTAAAATACTGTCTTTGGTCCACATTTCTCCAGAGATTACTTGAAGCTTGTCCAGAATTACTCAAAAATTGCCCAGAATAAATCAGAGATGGTTCTAAATGACTTAAAATGTGACCAAAGCTGATAAATATCTGTTCATAATAGCTCGGAAGTCATCCAAAAATACTCAAAATTTGTTCAAATTGACTCAAAATTGGCCACATTAACAATGATGGAGAATTATTGGGCTCTAAAAATGTAAAAAGTGTAAAATGTTCAATCCAAGCTGATCTAGTGTCTCCATGAAGTTCCTGTCAGTGTCTATCTATGGATGGATCCATGTTTCTACTAGAATCCAGTCTTTGGTCCATCAGTAGAATCTGATGGTTAAAGTTTGACCAGACCAGGTTGCAGTTTTTAGACCTTAGGACATAAAAATGCAGATAGAGTCTTTCTTGACTATGGGAAAGTCTTTCCTCACTGTGGACCCATCTTTCTTTCTTCCATCTTCAGCTGTCCCTGATGATGAAGTTTTACAGTTTGACGGTTTTCAAACGCTGCCGTTGCTTCAGCCTGAATCACACATTCTTTCAAAAAGACCAAAGCAGAGAAAATCCCCCCAAGAGCAGCGACGCCCTTCATTCAGCCAAAGCAGAACATCGCAGAGCTGAACGAACATTTAAAACGTCCACTTGAAACCCAACAATCTGTCCTGAACCTGCTTCAAACCAACAAACTTTATTCATACAGCAAAAACACAAAATATGCTAAAAACTGACAGAAACCGAAGGAAAGAATGAAATGGGTAAAAATAAAGTGAAAACGGGTAATGAATGAGTTAAAGAAGTCTCTACATTGATTCCCAGGATTAAATCTGCTGTTTTCTGCCACTTATTTAACGTTTACTGAACGTTTAAACTAACTGACAACAAGTCAAACTGATAAAACAAACACAATGACATACAAAATTCTACAAAACAAACACAAACAGCAACAAAACAAACAAAACAGAGAGCGAGAAACGGCTGCAAAGACACACAAAATGTCTAGAAAAAGAACAAAATCACCCACAGAGACAGAACTAAATATAGACACACAACTAGACTACATAACAACCACAAACCAATAAAAAATACACAAAAAGTGACCACAGAAAGTTGCTGACTGAATGCAGCACAAAATGAACACAAAGCAGCAACAAATGCAACACAAACAATGACAAAACAACAGCAAAGACGCACAACATGAGCAGAAAAGGAAGCAAATCGTCCACAGAGACACAGAACTAAACACAACATTAACACAAACCAACAGAAGCAAACGTGAAATAACAGCAAACACACACAAATATGAAAAACAAATACCAAGAGACACAAAAAACGACCACAAAGACACACAAAACAACCACAAAGACACAAAAAACAACCACAAAGACACAAAAAACGACCACAAAGAGACAAAAAACAACCACAAAGACACAAAAAACGACCACAAAGACAAAAAACAAACACAGAGACAAAAAACAAACACAAAGACACGAAAAACGACCACAAAGACACAAAAAACAACCACAAAGACACAAAAAACGACCACAAAGAGACAAAAAACAACCACAAAGAGACAAAAAACAACCACAAAGACACAAAAAACGACCACAAAGACAAAAAACAAACACAGAGACAAAAACAAACACAAAGACACGAAAAACGACCACAAAGACACAAAAAACGACCACAAAGACACAAAAAACACCACAAAGAGACAAAAAACAACCACAAAGACAAAAAAACGACCACAACGAGACACAATACAACAAAAAACTGATGCAAAATGACCAGAAAGAGATTAAAAATGACTAAAAAATACACAAAATGAACACAAATACACATAAATCCAGTGCAGACGACACTAAACTACTCAAAATGAAAATCAACAGTTTATAAGAGTTTTTCCCCTCAGTGGGGTCATTTTTGTAGTTTTGTTTTGGTCATTTCATGTCCAGTTTTTCTTGTTTTCTGTCTCGTTTTTGATCATTTTCTATCTTGTTTTACTTGTTTTCTGTCTCGTTTTGTCATTTTCTGCATGTTTTTAACGTTATTTTCTTCGCTAGCTGCAGCTCCACTGAGGGTTTCTGTGGATTCCAGGGAATCAAACTGTAAATTAATTTCATGTTTACGACCAGCGATCTGCTTTTCCTGCTTCGTTCCTCCACTCACTTCAGGAACGTTCCTGCAACCTGGAGACACAAAGAGCTGAAACCAGAGTCGTGTTCTCGGTGAACAGCAGGAAACATCTGGATTCGTTCGCTGCAGCAGCTGGATCGTGTTACCTCAGAGTTCTGTTAGGATCACTGACACACGGAAACTCACGTGTTCTAAGCATGACGACGAGCAAAAACCAACCGGAGTGATTTCAACACGTGTTCTGACAGCAGCCCGACGTCACGACAGAAGCTTAGATCCATCAACCGCAGATTAAAGCTCATTTTACCTCACTGTGGGCCCATTTTTGTTCACTGTGGGCTCATTTTACTTCACTGTGGGCCCATTTTTGTTCACTTTGGGCCCATTTTTGTTCACTGTGGGCCCATTTTTGTTCACTGTGGGCCCATTTTTGTTCACTGTGGGCCCATTTTTGTTCACTGTGGGCTCATTTTACTTCACTGTGGGCCCATTTTTGTTCACTTTGGGCCCATTTTTGTTCACTGTGGGCCCATTTTTGTTCACTGTGGGCCCATTTTTGTTCACTGTGGGCCCATTTTTGTTCACTGTGGGCTCATTTTACTTCACTGTGGGCCCATTTTTGTTCACTGTGGGCCCATTTTTGTTCACTGTGGGCCCATTTTTGTTCACTGTGGGCCCATTTTTGTTCACTGTGCCTCACGTTTACTCATTTTGAATCTCATTTTTCGTTTTGTGAATCTTATTTTCCTCATTTCACATCTTGTTTTTCTCATTTCACATCTTGTTTTTCTCATTTCACATCTTGTTTTTCTCATTTCACATCTTGCTTTCCTCATTCTATATCTTATTTTCCTCATTTTACATCTTGTTTTTCTCATTTTGCACATTTTTTCTTGGTTTTCATCCTGTTTTTCCTCATTTTATGTCTCACTTTTCTCAGAATTATGGAAAAGAAAAGTTAAATTGCCTGGATTATTCATTTTCTAAACATTTATTTTACTCTTTATTTAGGTGGATAAACTTTGTGTTGGTCTGACTTAATTTAATGAGTTCAAAATGACTCAGAAAGTTCAAAAATGACTTGACACTGAATCCAGATTTGCTCAAAATTAGTCGAAAATGCCTCAAAAATTGTTTAGAATGACTGAAATATTTCCAAAATCACTGAAAACACACCAAGAATGACTCTGAATCTGTCCAAAATGATCTGATGTGTGACGAGAAAAATCTAAATAACTTAAAAATGCTTCAAAATCAGTTGATTCTGGACCAAAATTGGTTTAAAGTTCTCTAAAATGACCCAAAATTTGTTGAAAATAACAATAATTTAACAATAATTTGTCCAAAATTACTCAAAACAAGAAGAAAATTAAAACGCAATAAAACAGCTTGATGTATTTTCTATGATTTTTATGATTTTTGTGTTGTTTCTTTTTAGTGTATTTGATGTGAAAGTGGAGCTACAATCTGAACTGAGGTTTTTTTTTGTTGTCTTGGATTCTCCAGTTAAATCCAGCAGACTTTAGGAGGAACTTGTTATTCATCTTCCAGAAGCTCCTCCAACCAGAGCTGAACTAGAGGCAGAAAGATAAAGAAAGGACTCATTGAAGGAGACAGAGCAGCTTCTGTCCACCAGAATGACCTCTACCAGGACAACATCTGGACAACATCTGCTTCCACTCTGTTCTGCTGCTGTGGAGTTACAGACGGCATGTTCAGATCTGGATTTACAACGGGAGGAAGTGACGCTTTCTACGGTTCATCACCAACAAAAGGAGGAAACTGAATGAAAAGGCAGGAAAGATTTTAACCCTCTGAGGTCTGAGCAGCAGTTTATGGGTTTATTTTAGAGATACCGCCTCATTTATCTTCACTCTGTCTCATTTTTCACTGCAACGTATTTGTACCTCGTTTTTCTCACTTTGCATCTTGTTTTTCTCATTTTGCTGCTTCATGTTCTCATTTTGTGCCTCATTTTGTCACGTTTTACATATTTTTTTAAGTTCTGCATCTTGTCTTTCTCATTTTGGATCATATTTTTCTAATTTTTCTCATTTTGCATCTTGTTTTTCATTTTTCGCATCTTGTTTTTCTAGTTTTGCATCTCATTTTTCTCATTTTCTCTCTATTTTCTCATTTTGCGTCACGGTTTTCTCATTTCTCATTGAGATTTTCAAATTTAGTATCGAGTTTGTCTCATTTTGCATCTTATTTTTCTGGTTTTGCATGCTGTCTTCCTCATTTCTCACTTTGTTTCTCAGATTTAGTTTCTTGTTTTTCTCATTTTCATCATGTTTATAATTTTCATCTCGTTCTCATTTTGCATCTTGTTTTTCTCATTTTGTCTCATTTTTCACTTTTCATATTTTGAATCTCATTCTTCTAGTTTTGCATCTCATTTTTCTATTTCTGTATCCTGTTTTTATAATTTTGTGTCTCATTTGTCTTATTTCACATCTATTTTTTCTAATTTTGGTTCTCATTTTCTCTATTTGCATCTGCTGTTTCTTGTTTTCCATCTTGTTTTTCTCACTTTGTGTCTCATTTTGCCTTTCGATTTTTGGGCCTCATTTTTTTTTCCCTCATTTTGCATCTTGTTATTTTTTTTACTTTTATAGTCTTGCTTTTGTCATGTTGTATCATATTTCTCTATTTCCATCTCCTGTTTCTTGTTTTCCGTCTTTTGCATTTTGCTTTTCTCATTGTGTATCTCATTTTTCATCTTGTTTTTCAGATTCTGCATCTTATTTTTCTTGTTTTTCTCATTTTCTGTTTCATTTTGCCTCATTAATCTAGTTTTGCATCTCATTTTTCTCGTTTTACATCTTGCTTTTTCTCATTTTGTGTCATATTTCACTCATTTTGCATTTTGTTTTTCTCATTTTCATCTCTTTTCTCATTTTGTATTTTAATTTTCTCATTTTGCCTCTCCTTTTACTCATTTTGTCTTCCATTTTTCTCGTTTTTCTGTTTTTGTGCCTCATTTCTTGGCACTTTGCATCTTATTTTTCTCATTTTGTGTCTAGTTTGTCTCAGAATGATGAAGATCAGAGACAAAGTTGAATTTCTTTGATTATTTAATTGACATTCTGTGGAAACACTGCCTGCAGTTCAGCTGAAAGGTTCCTTTATTTTTTTGTCATGTTGCTGTTGGTCTCAGATGAGTCAGTTGTGATTTCCTGGTTTTAACGTGAATCACAGGATTTTTAGTTTTTTATAGAATCTGATTAAAGCAAATATGACCAGAAGAAATGTTTTCTGTGCAGAACGAAAGAAAACATGGATTATTGATTAAAAAACAAACAAACAACTGGAATCAACATGTCCAACAAGTTTCCAGACGTTTATTTATTTACACTTTTACAGCCTCTAAAACCTCCACCAGACGGTTCTGACTCCTTTTATTGTTCTGTTCTTCTTGTTTTAAACTCGTTTTTCCTATTTTAGATCTTTTTTTTGTTTCGTTTCTGTTGTTTCTTGGTTTGTTTTATCTCACATTTGTCACTTTTTCTCTCCCTGCTCTCATTTTCTGTCTCGTTTCATCTCCTTTTCCTGTAGATGTTTTTCTATCTCCATGTTTCCTCTTCAGACCTTTCCTCTCTACTCTGCTCATCATCAGTAGAAAGATGTTCCACCATGCTGAATGTGTTTCTGAGCCATGCTCCATTTATTTATTCACCCAGTAGCTTATCACATGAATTTTTTAACAGGTTTTGGGACATTTAGAATAATTTTTCAACAATTTTGAACAGATTAATGTCATTTCAGACAAATTTTGAGTCGTTTTATGTGAATTCATGTAATTTCAGAGAATTTTGTCAGTCATTTTTGAACATTTTTAGATTGATTTTGCACAACTTTATATCATTTTGGACTAATTTTGTGCTTTTTTGACTATGAATGATTACAGCTGATTTAAAGAGTCGGTCAGGAGGGAAGAAGTTTCTGCATTTTTTTCCATAAAGTGTGAATTACTTAACTTGACAAAATAATTTTTCCTGATTTACCTGCATGTGACACAGGAGTCGTTCAAATATCGTCTGAAAGCTAAAAGTTTGGCGATTTTTTCTGTTTTGACTGTCTCTTGTTCTGATAAATGATGTCATTTTGGTGATTTTTTAAATAAAGCGTATCATTCTGGGTTTCGGGACATTTTGAACTCAAACATTTCGCTTCAGGTGATTGTTTTTAAACTGACATGACTTCAGTTATTTTTACTAAATGAATCACGAGTGACACCAGACTCATCCAAGAGTCACCTGAAAGCTAAAAGTCCAGTGAATTTTTCTGTTTTTACAGTTTTTTGCTGTGATAAACGGTGGAATTTTAGTCATTTTTTTTAAAAAAAAGAGAAGACGCCGTTCAGACCTGCAGGCAGGTTTTAGATTCCTGAGGGTTAAAGAGAAAAATGCCAAACATGTGTTCCTCTGAAGGCAAACAGGGAAACTCGGCCTGAAATTAGTTTACGACAAAACACACACACAAACAGACACACAACACGGCAAAGATTACAGACCGACACGCCGCTCTTATGCAACGCTGCAGCTGAAATAATGCATCAGAAGCAACAACGTCTGTCTGTCAACGGCGAGTGTTGGAGAGGAATGTGGAAGAGTTTGAACTGCACAACAGACACACAAACAGACACACAACAGACACACAAACAGACATAAAACAGACACACAAACAGACACACAACCCTCAGCCTGTCATCCGTGTGCAGCTCTTCGTGTTTCTTTGCTCACCTTGGTTCTGACTTTGTCTCGGTTTGCTTGGAGATCCGCTCCCAGCGCTCTGCCCACCTTCCCCCGCCGAGGAGCCTCCGTTCTGGGCCGCCTTGGGCCCGGAACCCCCCTGTCCTGGAGGTCCTGGAGGTCCTGGAAGAGGCTGCGGCTGTCTGGGTCCCGGCTTGGAGGAGACTTTCTGCAGGAAGAACTGATGTTTAGTGACGGCGTCCCAGCCCAGCGGCACCGACACCACGGCGTTGGCCATTCCAGAGAAATGTGGAGGAGGAGGAGGAGGAAGGAGGGCTGAGGGGAGGAGGAAGCAGAGGAGGAGGGAAAACTGGGAGAGGAGGAGTGGAAAAAGAGAACATTCCCCACAGCAGCACACATGCACTGAAACAGGAAGAAAGCTGAAGCTGTTAAAAACCAGGAGGACTCCAGTAAAAGTTTGTCTGGAGAAATAAAAATGAATGGAAGGAAAAATAAAAAATCAATCAGTGATTCTGATGAACGGATTGTTGGATTCAGTTTTTTGCTTTTTTATGAGTTCTGTCTGAATCTTCTGAGTGGAAAACATGGAAACTGACTACAGATGTTTAACTATTTACTCTGTTACAGCCTCTGAAAACTTCATCTTACACTTTGTTTTGTTGTTTAGCCTCTCATTTTTGTCATTTTGCATCTCTTCTTTCTTGTTTTGCATCTCGCTTTTCTCATTGTTTATCTTGGTTGTCTCATTTTGCATCTTGTTTTTCAAGTTTTGCATCTAGTTTTTCTCAGTTTGTCTCATTTTTCTCATTTCACATCTCTTTTTTCTTGTTTTGCATCTTTTCTCATTGTGCATCTTGTTTTTCTTTTCTGTATCTCACTTTTGTCATTGTGCATTTCATTTTTTCAGTTTACATCTTGTTTTTCTAGTTTCACATGCAATTTTTCTCCATTTGTGTCATCTTTCTCATTTCTTTTTTTCTTGTTGTGCATCTCGTTTTTCTCATTTTGCATCTTGCGTTTCTAATTTGGTATCTTGTTTGTCTAATTTTGCATCTCATTTTTCTCGATCTGTCTCCATTTTCTCGTTTTACATCTAGTTTTTCTCATGATGTGTCTTATTTTCTGGTTTTGCATCTCGCCTTTCTCATTTTGTATCTTGTTTTTCTAGTTTACATCTCATTTTTCTTCATTTATCTCACTTTTATAATATCACATCTCTTTTTTCTTGTTGTACAACTCATTTGTCTCATTTTGTCTCGTTTTCTTGTTGTGCATCTTGCTTTTCTCATTTTGTATCTCGTTTTTCTAATTTTGCATCTCATTTTTCTAGTTTTGCATCTCATTTTTCTATGTTTGTCTCCATTTTGTCATTTTGCAGCTAGTTTTCTCATTTTGTGTCTCATTTTCAATTACTTTCAGTAGTTTTGGCCAGAAATGAATTATGTTATGAAGTAAACCATGAACAGATGTAGGTTCTTCATGATGAAAGTGAAAAAACACACTGAAAGAACGGAAGGATTCAGTGTTTTTATTCAGCTGGATGATAGACTGCTGGATCTACTTGTTTTTTTTGGTATATTCTTTCTTTCTTTTTGTGTTTTTGCTTTTGTATTTTAAATGTTGGTTTAGCTGCTTTTGCTTAATTCTGTTCTGGTATTTTATTTTTATTTTTTTTACTGTAGTCAGTTTAGTTTTTTCGTTTTTGTGTTGTGTGCAGATGTTTTTGAATCTGAAACGCGCTGAGCCTCAGATTACTGCAGATCAGCTCTAAATCGTGTGTTAACATGAGAGCTGGCAGATTCTCCATCTGATGAATTAACCAAAGATGAACGTGAAAAAACAGGTCAGTGTCACATTTTAGCATTAAAAGACCAGATTTATCCAGACGTTTTCTCATTAATACCGCCTAAAAATCTGTGAAGTTAACACCCAAAACGTTTCTTCTTCTAATAAACTCTATTTATTCATCAGTCTCATGTAAGAACAAGAGAACCTGATGAGAAGCTCAAGTCTTAAAGAGGAAATAAACCGACTTCTTCATGTTTGAGTTGAGAAACAGTTAAATTGTGCTTCTTCTGATGACAGTGGAGGATAATGTGATAAACATCATCTGAGTGACTGGCTTTAGCGTCATTTATTCCTCTTCTATCACTTTATCATCAGCTGTGAACTGAATCAAATCAGGCATTTTCTTCTCCTTATCTCTTCAATCAAACACGAGGAAATCAGTGATTTTAAAGAAAAAGCACAACTGTGACTAGAAGAACCCTTTTTGTAGGTGGAATTATTAGATGTTAAGATTTTTTTTTAATCTTACAGAGACTGAAAAAAGTGGAATAAGCTTCTTTTATTTCAGATCTCAACATGACAACAACACTGGTACAAAAAAAACGGATCTGCATCTTACAAATATTTTATCGCATATAAAATACAGTAATTATAATGAAATATCGTGACTTTATGCTGAGATTTGGTTAATTTTTAAATTGGAACGGAAGTCACAGGTGAATAGTTCAAGGACTGTTGGAAAATGGAAAAATTGACAATTATTTCAATTTTTACAGTTTCTAGTTCTGATAAATTGTGTATTTTTGGCGATTTAAAAAAATGAGACGTAAAATTCAGACTCTTGATCAAATACCATGACTTTAGTCTGAGATAAACTATTTCTTTTTGGTGATTTTTAAGTGAGACATTAATTATGATGAAATGTTGTGACTTTATGCTATGATTTGGTCATTTTTTTAATTGGAACTGAAAGTCACAGGTGAGTAGTTCAAGGACTGTTGGAAATTTAAAAATTGAGGATTATTTCTGTTTTTCCGGTTTCTAGTTCTGATAAATTGTTTATTTTTGGTGATTTTTTTAAAATGAGACACATAAAAAAAACAGAATTTTAGTCAGAGATTTGGTTCATTTGATTTGGAGTAGTTCAAGGAAAATCGAAAATCTGAGAATTCTTCCTGTTTTTCCAGTCTCCAGTTCAGATAAATGGTGTGCTTTTACTGATTTTTAAAGATAACCTGTTCTGTGGTTGTGAGGGTTAAACCAGGTGATGCTGCTGTTATCGACGACCTTTCAGAGTAAAAGCTATCTGCCTCTAATGCGTCTGATAAAAGCCTGGAGGCGGCGGCTGACAATCCGTCCAGGCAGGTCTGAAACCTTTAAAACACATTCCAGACTCAGAAACACTCCCAGCTCCAGAAACGCTGCTGCTGATTTTACAGACTCAATAAACTCATACATATATATATATATTATGTTATTATTGTTACATCATTATTATATTTTACAGATTCAATGAACTGTTGAAACATGAAATGACATTTTAATGTAAGCAGAAGAATTTAAACTCAGCCTGACATGACTTTAAACCAGCAAAAAATAGGATTATTTCACAGATATTAATTAAATATATTATAGATAATTATGAAGAAAAATTAAGAAATAATTCCCTAAATTAGTGTTTTACGTATTTTCACAATTGTGTTGAATTATAGATTAAAAAAATCTAATTAATTTACATGTTAAGTGCATGTTAATAAATTTTAAACTTGTTTTTTTAGATTTTCCCTGTTTAATTAAATTACATTTTTTAAAATAGAAAAAATCTATCAAAAAAAGACATTTTTGGTAACTCAAAAAAAAATCATAATTGTAATAATAATAAAAAATAAAAACATATATTAATAAATAAATAAATAAATAAAATCACAGGAAAAAAACAAATGTACTTGTTGACTCTAAAAATAAAATAAAATTAAATGAAAAAAAATAAGGCCACATCAAAAGTTAATTTGTTCTTTTGACCGTATTCTTTTAACTATATTTAAATCAGCAAAAATAGAATTATTTTCCAAATATTTGAAATCACTGACAGAAAAACCATGTATATTATGAATTTAAAAAAAAGTTAAATGATATTTCCCAGATTTTCTCTGCTTTGTTAAATAACAGATAATATCTATTAAAAAACAGAAAAAAATATTCATTGCCAAATGTAAATATGAATAAATAAATAAATAAATATCTCATGAAAAAAATAAATTTATCTGTTGACTCTAAGAAAAATAAAAAAGAAGTAGATTTTTTTATTATTTCAATCAGTAAACAATAGAACTATCTTCCAAATATTTGCAGTAACTCAAAAAAATGTGAATTCTACGATTTTAAAAAAGAGTAAATAATATTAACTAGATCTTCTCTGTTTTATTAAATTCCATAATTTATTTTAAAATCACAGAAAAGAAATACAAAAAATGCAATAACAATACAAATATAATAAATATTTGCTAACTCTAAATATATTTCTATATTTCTATAAATGTTTACTTCTTGTCACTCCTTCTCCAGTATTTAGACCAGAATTAGAGAATATTTCTTTTGCTTTATGATTGTGTTTTGTATGAATGTGCATGGACATAGGAATATATATGTGCTGTTAAAGCCTTTTACTTGGTACTTGTCCGTAAATATTCAAGATAAATATCTCAATCAATCAATATTTGTATAAAATCAGGCCACAGAAATGTATTCTTTCACAACGTTTGATCATAAAACCCTGAACTGTGTTTGGATTTCTACATTAATGACATTTTAATGAGAGCAGAAGAACAAAAACTCACCCTGACGTGACTCCTCCGCTTCTCCATCGCAGCTTCAGTCAGTGGAGGTTCATCTCCAGCCTCCAGAGAAACTCCAGCATCTACAGCTCCTCCAGACCCTCCAGAACCTTCAGCCTCTACAGCTCCTCCAGAACCTTCAGCCTCTACAGCTCCTCCAGAACCTCCAGAGCCTCCAGCATCTCCAGTCTCCTTGTTCTTGACCGACCGGCTGGGAGAATCCTCCAGAGGGCTGCAAGACGCTGCAGCTCTGCGTTCTGTTCTGTGGCCGCTGCTCTTCTCTCTGACGGGTCTGAGCACCACGGAGACTCGGACCGGGCCGGCCGTCGGCCTTTTAGCTCCATCAGCTGCCTCCTGCTTACTGGAAACCACTCGCCTCGTATCGACTGGAGCAGCTCTGGTCTGCTGAGGAGGAGACGGAGAACAGGAAGTAAAACCAACCCCTAAGAAGAAAATAAAGCTTTGACCCAAACTAATGTTCTGGAACTGAAAATATCTCGAAGCATGGCTTCAAAATAACACGTCAGCTCTCTCACATTCCTCAAAATGTGTTCAAAATGTCCCAAAATCTCATAAAAAATGTTCAGAATTATGCAAAAATGATGCAAAATTAATCAATAATCATCCAAAAAGGTTATGAAATGAAACAAAGTTGTCAGAAATCACACAAATCTGTCCAAAACCTGACTAAATGTGTCCATAATGACAAGAAAATGTTGGAATGGAATGTTCTAAGTAAGACTAAACTTAAAGACTGGAAGCAGGAAAAGAGAACATCTCCGGGAGAAAGTTCTGGAGTAGACCTACCGACAACTGGAGAAAGTTCTGGAGTAGACCTAGCAACAACTGGAGAAAGTTCTGGAGTAGACCTACCGACAACTGGAGAAAGTTCTACAGTCGACCTACTGACAACTGGAGAAAGTTCTGGAGTAGACCTAGCAACAACTGGAGAAAGTTCTGGAGTAGACCTACCGACAACTGGAGAAAGTTCTACAGTCGACCTACTGACAACTGGAGAAAGTTCTACAGTCGACCTACTGACAACTGGAGAAAGTTCTGGAGTAGACCTACCGACAACTGGAGAAAGTTCTGGAGTAGACCTAGCAACAACTGGAGAAAGTTCTAGAGTAGACCTACTGACAACTGGAGAAAGTTCTAGAGTAGACCTACCGACAACTGGAGAAAGTTCTACAGTCGACCTACTGACAACTGGAGAAAGTTCTACAGTCGACCTACTGACAACTGGAGAAAGTTCTGGAGTAGACCTAGCAACAACTGGAGAAAGTTCTGGAGTAGACCTACCGACAACTGGAGAAAGTTCTACAGTCGACCTACTGACAACTGGAGAAAGTTCTACAGTCGACCTACTGACAACTGGAGAAAGTTCTGGAGTAGACCTACCGACAACTGGAGAAAGTTCTGGAGTAGACCTAGCAACAACTGGAGAAAGTTCTAGAGTAGACCTACTGACAACTGGAGAAAGTTCTAGAGTAGACCTACCGACAACTGGAGAAAGTTCTACAGTAGACCTACCGACAACTGGAGAAAGTTCTACAGTAGACCTACCGACAACTGGAGAAAGTTCTACAGTAGACCTACCGACAACTGGAGAAAGTTCTACAGTAGACCTACCGACAACTGGAGAAAGTTCTAGAGTAAGTCTACTCTCAAACTTTTTCCAGGGGAAGTTCTCCTCTAAGTGCTTCAAGAACCTGGAACTCTGGAAATATTCCCAGTATGAAGGTAGAATTCTGATTATTCATAAAGTCACTGAAGATGAAGAACCAGCTGGTTCTGAAGAGGGTCTCTGGTTCTAATATTTGAGGTTCTTGGTACCTGACTCGGTGGTTTTGGTGGCGACTGGTTGGATCGTGAACCGACTCTGGTTCTGACCGTCTTCAGGTCCAGTTTGGAGACTCTCTGAGACTCTCTAATGCTGGTGGTTTTGGTTTTAGCCACAGGTTTGGTCGGCACTGCAGGAAGTGTAATCTGGGTGCTTTCAATCAGGTCCTCAGATGGTGGACTCTGGGCCTCCTCGGGTGGAACCAGGTTCTGCTCGCTGATGGAGCTGCAGACAGACAGAAACAGAGCCTCTTCGTCGTCGTCGTCAGCAGGAACCTCCGTGGCGTCCGAGTCTGGAGTCGAGGAGTCGTCGTTGCCGTGGCTACCGGTCGTCAGGGACAGCGTCAGGTTGTCGTTCCAGGTGTCTCTCCGGAAATCGTCGGCATCCAGGTACACCGACACCGAGTTGTCGTTGGACTCGGTTTTTCCCGCCGAAACGTCGTCCTCCGGGTTGTCATCCTGCGGCAGCCATTTTGAAATGACGACGGCGTCGGCGGCGGTAACCACGGTCGTCAGGGTAACCTCCAACAGGTCGTACTCCGGCGGGCCGTCGGCACCGCTCAGGCTGCGGATCGACTCCGGCGAGAATGAAGATGAGGACGAGGAGGAGGACGAGGAGGAGACGGGGAAGGCGTTCCCGTTGAGGTCGGCGGAGTGAAGAGGAAGCTTCATGTTGAAACCGTCAGAAACACTCATCGCTCACCGCTGGAAGGAGAACCGACCCAGAAACGCTGCAGAACTCCTAAAAACGCTCATCCTGTCCACGGCAGAACCTCGGTTCTCCATCAACGTTCACATTTACAGAACCCTGCAAAAGAAATGGACATTTAAAGGGTTTCAGTCGCAAAGACTGCAAGCAAAACGATATAAAAGAAAAAATAAAAAGCTTGAACTATTTATTGATATTTTACAGATGTTTAGTGTTCAGTTAAATTACAGATAACATTTGGAAAAACCACAACAAGAGACAAACGAGCAGCGATGCAGAACATCAAAACAAACAGAACCAACAGGAGGAACCAGTCTGTGATCAGGTGATTCCAGCTCTGCAGCAGCAAACAGAAACAAACCAGTTTTTAATTACTATAATAAACTAAACGAAGCTTCAGAAGGAAACAAGTTTGTTCAGTAAAAACTGCAGCGATAAAAGTGAAGCTCTACAAACTGGAAGATCAGCTGAGGTTTTATACGGTCTTCTTCTGTTTTCTTAAATATTTTTTGAGTTTCACAAATTAATTGAAGATGATTTTATGTTGTTTCTGTCGGTTTTTTAGGTTTCTTTTAAGTTTCCTAAATTTATTTTATATTTTCTCCCGTTTGTTTTTCTTGATTTTTTAAAAAATTTATATTTAATTAGTTTCACAAATATCTTTCACAAGATTTTATATATATAACATTATATATATATATATATATATATATATATATATATATATATATATATGTCTTGATTCTTTTTACATATTCTATTTTT
The DNA here is from genome assembly GCF_021347895.1 of Acanthochromis polyacanthus. Lineage (NCBI taxonomy): Eukaryota > Metazoa > Chordata > Actinopteri > Pomacentridae > Acanthochromis > Acanthochromis polyacanthus. Next base: position 1,554,504 of record NC_067115.1, on the reverse strand, counting down.
TCAATAGAAAAATGTAGAAAATATTATTCTGAGATATCAATTCTGTCTCAATATGTTTTGAATATTTATATTCGGACTTTCATAAACTGATTCTCCAAAATGTCGTCCTGTTTTTATGTCTTGATTTTTTTATATATATATTTTATATTTTTTCAGTTTCATAATTTGATTTTGGAAGACTTTCTCCTGTTCTCTCTTTTTTATTTTATATTTAATATTTGTTTAGTTGTATAGATTGACTGTAGAAGACTTTCTCCTGTTTTCTCTTTTTTATTTATATTCAATATTTGTTTAGTTCTATAGATTGACTGTAGAAGACTTTCTCCTGTTTTCTCTTTTTTATTTTATATTTAATATTTGTTTGGTTCTATAGATTGACTGTAGAAGACTTTCTCCTGTTTTCTCTTTTTTATTTTATATTTAATATTTGTTTAGTTCTATAGATTGACTGTAGAAGACTTTCTCCTGTTTCTTCAGTTCTTTCTCCACATTTCCGCTGCCGTCTGTCCGTCCATGTGCAGCTCTCTGGTTGTTCATAAAGTTCGGTTTTCCAGCTGAGGGGAATGCTGCCCCCTGCTGGATGTTTGACTGCAGCTACAGGAGACTCTTTTAACCCTTTATCGACCATAAACTAAGCAGCGGCGGTTCAGAGCTGACAGCTGTCCGTTAGTACAGAATAAAAGTGGGTCGAGGACGAGGAAGAGGAGCAGAGCAGCTAAAAAAAGAAGAACCAGGACGACTCTGATCCACTGATGAGTCTCTGATGATCAGCTGGAGGCTTCATCTGCTCACAAAACTTAACAGAAAAGGAAACCTGCAGCTTTCTGCTCTTCAGAGAATCTACAAATCCACATTTTTAACTCCATGTGTGACATTTAACCAGAAATAAAGAAATAAATATAAAATGCTGCACCTCGAAAGAAACACAACAAAGAAGATAAAGAATATTCTACAGACGTTCTCATGAACCTGGAACCAAACCCTGACGGCCGTCTGCAAACACCTGATCCCCTCAGTCCACCTGAATAATGGATGAGTTCAGGTTTTATTACCAGAGGTTCAGTTTAACAAGCAGAAACACAACACGACTTCAATCCTCTTCACCTCCACCAGAATCCACAAACCTGCCTGAAAATAAGAGAATAGTTCAGCTGCAGAAGAAACACATTAACCAGAGACTGGAGGTTCAGTTTAACTCCTTAAATATTCATCAGAAGAAACACAAAGAGAGCGTCACCGTCAGGAAATAATAAAGAAAAAACACAACCAGATCACAGACGGACTATGGATTTATAGCTTCTGCTCATTTTTAAATTCTATCACACAGAACATCAAAAAAGAGACACAAAACAACCACAAAGAGACACAAAAAGAACCACAAAGAGACACAAAACAACCACAAAGAGACACAAAACAACCACAAAGACACAAACAACCACAAAGAGACACATAAACAACCACAAAGAGACACAAAACAACCACAAAGAGACACATAAAGAACCACAAAGAGACACAAAACAACCACAAAGAGACACAAAACAACCACAAAGACACAAACAACCACAAAGAGACACATAAACAACCACAAAGAGACACAAAACAACCACAAAGAGACACATAAACAACCACAAAGAGACACAAAACAACCACAAAGAGACACAAAACAACCACAAAGACACAAACAACCACAAAGAGACACAAAACAACCACAAAGACACAAACAACCACAAAGAGACGCAAAACAACCACATAAAGACACAAAACAACCACAAAGAGACGCAAAACAACCACATAAAGACACAAAACAACCACAAAGAGACGCAAAACAACCACATAAAGACACAAAACAACCACAAAGAGACGCAAAACAACCACATAAAGACACAAAACAACCACAAAGAGACGCAAAACAACCACATAAAGACACAAAACAACCACAAAGAGACGCAAAACAACCACATAAAGACACAAAACAACCACAAAGAGACACAAAACAACCACAAAGAGACAAAAAAACAGAAAAATGACCACTAAGAGACAAGAAACAGCCACAAGGAGACAAAAATGACAACAAAGAGACAAAAACAACTGTATTTTCTGTATTTTCACAATAAAAGTCCAGCTGTTTTCCTCCAGAGCTGAAGAGACTTTCTGAAGTTTCAGTGAGAATCAATCTCAGATCTCTGGTGGAGAATAACAACGTTAATCAGTCAACTATCATCTAATCTGATCTAATCTACGTCTGGAGCTGCTGCTGAGGCTTTTACTCGCCTGTCAGGAAGTTTATCGTCAGAAGAAGAAAACCAGCAGCATGAGGTTGGAGCAGCGGTGGGAAGAATGAGAATCACCTCAGCATGAACAGAACCTGGTTTCCTTAAAGAACCTCCATCTGTTCCTCGTTACGTAATCGGCCTCCTGGGTTTTCCCTCCTCGTAAACATTCAACCATCGTTTATTATGTAAAGACGACGGAGTGGAAATTATCTCGTACTACAACTGATGCTGGGAAACGTTCCACTCTGGAAAATCTCTTCTTGTTTTCCTCCTCTTATCTGAGGCCTCGTTCAGGGAAATTTAATCAGGCTGTCAGGAGACGAACATCAGAAACTTTTATTTTTAGTTTTCAAGCGCTGGAGCAAAAGTTCTCCTTCTGGTAATGTCTGAGGTCTGCTAAGGAGAAACTCAGGTCATAAACCTCAGCACTGAACGATCGAAAACTTCTGGAAACGACAGAAAACAACGAGTGAAACCATCAGATAATAGAGAATAAAACCTACAGAAAACAACAGAAAGTGGCGACTAGAAACATCAAAAAACTGTGACTGAAACAGTCAAAAGTCTGAATGAAAATGACAGAAAAGAGCAACTAAAACTGTCTAAAAACAGCAAATGAACTCATCAGAGAGTGTTGAATAAAAACTATAAGAAACAACAGAAAACATAAAAAACTGTGACTGAAAATGACAGAAAAAGCCTTCAAATGTGCAAAAACAATGAATGAAAATGTCTGAAAAACATAACTGCAAAAGCTGAAAATGATCCAACTAAAAACGTCAAAAGAACCACTAAAAAAAGAAAAGGACGCAACAACCAACAGCCAGAAAACAGAGACTAAAAACGACAAAACTGAATCGAAAACGACAGAAAACAGCGACTAAAACCTCAAAAGACAGTGACTGAAATTCTCAGAAACTGCCTTAAAAAGTGCAAAAACAAGAAAAAAGTCACAAAATCACAACTGATACAAATAAAAACTTTAAAAAAAAAACACTAAAAAACAAAAGGATGAAAACAGCGACTAAAAATGATAGAAAATGAAACTAGGGCTGGACCCGGATATCCGAATATTCGTTCACTACGGCGGTATCCGGATATTAATTTTGGTATCCGGATATTCGCATCCGCATATTCTTCAGTTTAACTGAAGACAAAACGAAGGCAAAACTTGGACCCGGGAGACCAGACAAACGGATCCGAATATTCGGGCCGTCTCCACCAAAGCCCCCCAACCCTCCATCGGACGTTACGGGGCGGAACGAATATTCGGATATTCGTCTTTAATAGTGCCCGAATATTCGGAGGCCAGGAACCACTATTAAGGCCAGCCCTACTGAAAGCGACAACTAAAATTGTCAGAAAACACCCATTAAAAATGACAGAACGGCCAAAAAAAGTAGATACAGTGACTAAAAATGTCCAAACTCTGAATGAAATCATCAGAAAATGACTTAAACAGCGTAAAAACAATGAATGGAAATGTGAGAAAATCACAACTAAAAAGCTGAAAATGATCCAACGAAAAACATTAAAAAAAAAACAACTAAAAAATAAAACCGACAGCGACTGAAAATGACAGAAAACAAGAAGTAAATTTGTTGGAATACAGTGACTAAAAATGTCTGAAGACAACTGAAAACAACAGAACGACTAAAAACCACAAAAAGGCAACTAAAGTGCTCAGAAATGACAGAAAACAGCGACTGAAATCGTCAGACAATGGTGAATAAAAACCACAAAAACAGAAGAAAACGAAACAAAACGGGGGCTGAAACAACAGAAAACAGCAGAAAACAGCAGCTGAAAATGACAGAAAATCTGAAAACAGCGACTAAAGCTGTCAGGAAACAATTAAAAATGACAGAACGACTGAAAACAGTGACTGAAAACACCAGAAAACAACTGAAATTGTCAGAAATAGGGACTGAAAACCAGTTTAAAAGGTTTTATTTTCAGTTTTCCATCACTGGAGCAGAAGTTATTTTAGTTTTTAACCTCCAGGTCTGCAGAGAGAAAAGCTTTTTGTGGACTAACTGCAGATTTTCTCTGAATCTAATCCTCAACGATCCGACGCTCGGTGCCAGACACAGCTGACGGCTCTACAGTCGCTTCCATTGTTTCAGCTGATTATTATGGGATTCACAGCCTGCTTCAAACAAACTGCAGACTCACAGCTTCTGGTCTGGACAGAAAACATAAAACTGAACGTGTTGGACGGCACGAGACGAAGAGTTCAGAAACTGATCTGGTTTTATCTGAGGATAAACACAAACTAAGGCCACAAATCCTGGGATATATAATAACTGAAAACAGAGAAACTAAAATCGTCACAAAAGAATGGTTGAAAATTACAGAATGACTGAAAACAGGAACTGAAAGCACCAGAAAACAGTGACTGAAAATGACACAAAACTACAAAAATTGTCACAAAACAGCGACTGAAACTGCCAGAACAACAGAAAAAATCTGAAAACAGTAGCTGAAAATTACCAAACACCAAAAAGCAAGAGCTAAAGTTTTTGTTTTCTTGTGAAGCTTTTAATCTGCGGAGCATCGAAACCGTCAACTCACACAGAAATTCATCCATCAGGGGGTTAATTAGAGACGTGGAGCCAGTTCCAGCCAATCAGAGAGCCCGTTAGACGCTAATTAGTAGCTTGTTGGTAGCTAATTAGTAGCTTGTTAGCAGCTTGTTAGCAGCATGTTAGTAACTTGTTAGCAGCTTGTTAGTACCTCGTTAGCAGCTTGTTAGCAGCTCATTAGTAGTTGATTAGTAACTTGTTGGCAGCTTGTTAGTACGTTGTTAGCAGCTTGTTAGCAGCTTGTTAATAGGGCAATAGTAGGTTGTTAGTAGCTTGTTAGTAGCTTTTTAGCAGCACCTTAGTAGCTCACTAGTGGCTTGCTAGCCGTATGTTAGTAGCTTGTTAGTAGCTTGTTAGCAGTATGTTAGTAGCTTGTTAGTAGCATGTTAGTAGCATGTTAGTAGATTGTTAACAGCTTGTTAGTAGTTTGTTAGTAGCTCGTTAGCAGCTCGGTAGTAGCTTGTTAGCAGCTTATTAGTAGCTCGTTAGCAGTTTGTTAATAGCTTGTTAGCGGCTTGTTAGCAGGTCGTTAGTAGCTCATTAGTAGCTTGTTAGCAGCTCGTTAGCAGGCGGTGGCTCACCTTTCCTTCAGTTCTGCTATCAGCTGGTGTCTCTGCAGCTCTGTCAGCTGAGCTTCCTGCTGCAGACACCACGACACAGCAGAAGAGGTTACCATGGCAACCAGCAGAGCGCTGAGTCACCGCTGACACTAAACGAGCAGCTCCACTCAGTCTGTTAATGTGTGTGTGTGTTGGTGTGTGTTAGCGTGTGTGTGTGTTGGTGTGTGTGCAGGTTATTGTGTCCTGACATGAAGAACAGGTGTGTGATGCCACAGCAGCAGCGCTGAAAGGATGTGATGTCATAAAGGACACACAAAGAAACATCACCATCATTTTCACTGTCATATGAATATTATGTCATCAATACACAGCAGGAAAGGAGGCGCTGGTTGGAGACATTTTCAGTTGTTGTTTTCAGCTGTTATTTCCTTTCATCTTCAAGCTGCAAACGAGATGCTAGTGAGCTACTAACGAGCTACTAACAAGCTGCTGACAAGCTACTAACAAGCTGCTAATAAACTGCTAACAAGCTGCTAACAAGCTGCTAATAAACTGCTAACAAGCTGCTAATAAACTGCTAACAAGCTGCTAACAAGCTGCTAATAAACTGCTAACAAGCTGCTAACAAGCTGCTAATAAACTGCTAACAAGCTGCTAACAAATTGCTAACAAGATGCTAACAAGCTCCTAGCCAGCTGTTGTCATGACATTTTCAGCTGTTTTCTGTGGTTCTTAGCTGCTGTTTCCCATTGTTTTCAGTTGTGAGGATCAGTAACTTTCAGGGTGAATCGCTGCAGAAACAAAGCCTCAGATTAATTAAATGATCCCAGAGGTTCTGGAAGTAGAACCTGGCCCAGTTCCAGTCCAGTTAGAGCTCTGGTTGTTCAGCCCACAGTGGATGGAGTCGTTCTCTAATGAGCTAACCGTCGTTCTGACAGCATCAGCGGGTCGATACCTGGACACAGATCAGATCTATTAGAGTAATGGAATCTATTAGACTTCTAGCTCTGAGCTGATGTAGTTAATTAAAGAGTTTAAATAAGATGAAGATAAGACGGACATGTTTCTGTAAGAAGAATAAACAGTGGCTGTGATGTTGCTCCATCGACCAATCATAAGCTAGGTGGACTCCTCACCACGGTAACCAGAAACAACATAAGCTCCAAAAATGAACCGTTTGCACCAGATTCAGCTAAAATATAAAAGAAAACTTCTGGATCAAATGTGAAGCTAAGACAGACTCGGCTGGGTCACATGACAGGTGGTGTAAACAGAAGAAAAACATGGAGGCCCAATAAAATGCATCAGGTAAATATCTACAGCCTCCATTTACACTCAGACTAAAGTGTTGGGCATGCTGATTTCAGTTGTTTTTTTAGTTTATGCAAAATGAATTAATTAAATGATCTTTTTGTTTCCTGATTTCTGTCATTCTAGCTGCTGTTTCCATGGAGACGGAGGACTTTGCAGTGAAAAATGAGTCCACAGTGAGGAAAAACGTCGTTTCCAACAAGATATTATTCTGATAAAAGTGTGATTTTTTTTGTACTAAACTGAACCAAACAGTATCTCAGAAAACTGGTTTCCTCTGAAATGTCAGAAACGAAGAAAAATAACAGAAAACAGCAGCTGAAAGCGACAAAATAACTGAAAACGTCACAAAACGGTGACTGAAGACGTCAGAAACAAGAGAAATAAGAGAAAACAACAAATAAAAACGTCAGACAGGCCATGTTTTGTTGTTTTTGTTGTTTTCCACAAATGTTTTCTGTTATTCTCCCTCATCGTTTTCTGTCATTTTCAGTTGTTTGTAGTCGCTGTTTTCTGGTGCTTTGCGGTTTTCGGTTGTGATTTTCTGTTCATTGTTTTTGCACATTTTCAATCAATTTGTGACGTTTTCAGTCAGTATTTTTATGTTTTTAGTCACTACTTTATGTTGTTTTTGGTGTTATTAAATCAACATTTTCTGACATTTTCTGTCACTGTTTTGACATTTTAATTCCTGTTTTCTGTCGTTTCTAGATGCTGTTTTCTGACATTTTCAGTCACAGTTTTTTGGTGTTTTAGTCACCATTTTCTGTTGCTTTTTATTCAACATTTTCTGACGATTTCAGTCGCTGTTTTCTGTTATTCTCCTTTGTTGTCTCTGTCATTTTTGACAAACCCTGTTTTCCTTGTTGGTTCTTGTTCTGCTTGGAACCAGTTTTCTGATTTCTGTTTCACACAAACATGAAAACTGAGAAACAGGAGAAAAAGCGTGAATTAAAAGAGTGTAAAAGCTGAACGTGAGCTCTTTAAATCAGGCTGAGCTGCAGAGCGGCTCCTGAACAGCAGAGAGAGCTGGAATGAAATCCAGAACCAGGATCCGTCCTTACATGGGCAGGAATCGGTCCGTCGCAGCGCCGCAGGACTTCAGATTCCTGGACGCAGTGATAATAAAGATGAGGACTCGGTCTGCAGGACTTTACATTCACATCCTCCAGAATCTTAAATTTCCTGTTTATTCACCAGCGACGCGACAAATCCATTAAATCCAGCAGCTCGTTTCACTTTAAAACGTTTCAGCTGCAGCTCTGCTTTATGGGAACGCTGTCAAAAGCTCCATAGAAATAGAAAAAAATATGCTAAAATACTGGAAAAACAATAGAAAGATAACCGCAAATGACTGTAAAGTAACAATATTTTAGCAATAACTTTGTGATAATTTGCTTTTTAAAAACTGTTAATACATACACTTTGTGTATATAAATATATATATATATATATATATATAATTTTTAATTATTTTATATATGTTGGCTCTATATTTGATTTCAAATTGTGATTTAATGTAACTAATAAAAAAATGATTTATTATTTTTTACTTAATGTACACATTTTTTAATCCGTAAAATCAAGATATTTTAGCTGATTTAAATACAGTAAAACTATTTACTTTTAATTATCCTTTATGTCAAAATACTAACAGCTGAAGTGGACGTTATGCTCAGTTATGCTTTTATTGGTGATTTTATGAAATATCTGTAGTTTCATTTTATTTATACAAACACAAATAAAATTGCAATTTGATGTAACTGGTTAAAAAAATTGCTCCCATTTTTTAAAATGTTTTACTTTAGATTTTTTTTTAAATCAATTGTTAATATGCACGATTTTTTTCCTCAAACGACATTTTAATATCTGTTAAATAATATTTTTATCTGATTTAAATCAGTCACAGATTCTTAATACGGACTTTATTTCCATTTAAAATGTAAATTATTAAGTTTTTGTGTGATTATCTGTAATTTAATTAAAGAGGAAAAATCTGTAAAATCACTGAATATTTTAAATGAATTCCAGCTAAAAGTTATTTATATTTTACAGTGGACATTAAATAAAGACGATACATTAAAATACATTTACTAAATGATTATGTGAGCTCCTGATCACATTTTAAACAGTTTACATGTGATTAGAGTCATTTCCTGTGAATAAAATAAGTTTCAAATGATTCCAGATGCTGCAGATGATTTACTACAACTTAGAGAGAAAAGAAGTTTTACTCCAAAGTACACCAGAGATTTACTCTGCTAAAGACCTCTGACCCAGAACACACACTATGAAGTACAAACACACATTATGAAGTACAAACACACACTATGAAGTACAAACACACATTATGAAGTACAAACACACACTATGAAGTACAAACACACACTATGAAGTACAAACACACACTATGAAGTACAAACACACACTATGAAGTACTCAAACACACACTATGAAGTACAAACACACACTATGAAGTACAAACACACACTATGAAGTACTCAAACACACTCTACAGAGTATAAACACACTCTACAGATTACAAACACACTCTACAGAGTACTACTACACTCTCTGAAGTTCTGATCTCAGTAGAACCGTGTCCTCGGCTCTGACTTACTCCAGATGTTTCTTGTTTTCTGCTGCAGCTGCAACACAAACCGGATCCAAAGTAAACATAAATAAATCCTTCAGAAGTCCTCCATGCTCAGAGATCCGTCCTCTCACTGCTGCAGCGATCTGCACATTCTGCTGTCGCTTGTTATTCCATCAGAGAGAAGGAGGAGGAGGAGTCAGGAACCTCCCCGTTTGGTTCTGAAATACAACCATCCTGCTGAGGGGGTCTCAACTAAAGCCTTTATATCCACTATAGAGTCTATAAAATCCATGTTTAGCAGTCTGGAGTTTCTCCTAGAAGTCTGAATTTATGATGGAACCATTGAAACGTGAATCTTTGTCACTAAAAACAATCATTTTGGTTCTTTCATAGATTTATTAAAGGTCTTCTGGGTCATAAATACACAAACATCTACTTGAATTATCAGTTTTGTTGACGTAGAAAGCTGTGATAATCTAGTTTCTTAGTTCCATGACATCTTCTCCTGAGTGACTCTGATCAACTACAGCTGCTGACTCCTCTGATCAGTTTAAATAGAACCATTAGATCCACTCACTAGACTCAAACTCTACAGGGGAAAGTCTGAGGAAAAGAAAATCATCGACTGGAACTCAAAAGTTGCCGGACGTGATACAAAGTTTGCCCAAAAATTTACTTAAAAATTGTCCAAACTGACTGAAGCTCTGACTAAAAAGAAAATCACACAATTCGACCAAAACTGTCTAATAGACTAAAAAATGGTCCAAACTGATGGAGATGTCTACATTGACTCATAGATTCACTCAAAGATCGCCCAAATTAACTCAAAAATAGTCCAAGGTGGCGGGAAACAAGTCTAAAAATGTTCAAAAGTTGCCTGAGATGATGTAAAAATGGTCCAAAACGATAAAGATGTCTACATTGACTCCACTATGATCCAAAGTGACTAAACCATGTCTAGAATAATTAAAACCCTGCCCAAATTGCTTTTGGTCCTGGTTTCAGACCTCTTCAGGACTGGTTGCAGACTGCCTCTGCAGGGTCTTGGTCTTTTTAAGGAGTCATGGTTTTTGGTCCCAGTCTTGTACTGGTTTTGACTTTTTACTGAGTGGTTCACGAGTGGTTAAGGACTGGTTTCAGACCATCGTGGACATGTCTTAGACATTTTTCAAACCTACCATCAAGCACGGTGGTGGCAGCATCATGCTCTGTGGAACTGAAGCTTTACACAAAGAAAATAAGATAAGATAGCCCTTTATTACTCCCCACGTCAGGGGAAATTTCACGTGTTACAGCAGCAATGCACAGTAAAAGTAATAATTATAATAGCAATAATATATACAATATATACAGAGTGAAGGATGACAACTGAATAGAGTATTACTACACTTTTAATAAATGACATCAGCAATAAATGTAAAAGTGCAAATAATGCCAGCAGTGCAAATAATTGTGGTGCAGAATTTACCATGGTTTGGGATGATATGATACAGTCCAGTTTATGTTCCCATCAGCCAGTGATGCTGATGTTGTACAGTCTTCGAACAGATGGGATGAAGGACCTGTGATAGCACTCCTTCTTCAGTCTGCTGCTGAAGGAGCTGCTTAGAGACCCCACATGTCATGCAGTGGGTGAGAGAGAGTGGAATAATGGAGGAGGATCACCTCCACGTTCTTCAGGAGAACCTAAAACCATCAGCAGAAGGTTGATCTTGGACACAGTTGGATGTTTCAACCAGACAATGAGCCCAAACACACATCAGACGTGGTAAAGAAATGGTTCCATCAGACTGGAATGAAGGTTCTAGACTGGTCTCCCCAAAGTCGTGACTTAGACCCATCAAGAACCTGAAGAACCAAATCAGAATAACCACAAATGTAGAGGAACGGCACCAGAATCAGTGCCGTTCCTCTACATTTTTGGTCTTTTTGACTCAGACTTGAGCCAACTGAGGTGGAAATGGACAGATTTAACAAAATATTAGCATTTCTGTTTGTATGTTTCTATTTTTTAGACTCTTAATAAATGTGTAAAGGAACCAAACTAATGGGTGTGTGTTTGTGTGTCTGATTGTGTGTGTGTTTGTGTTTCCTCAGGTCCAGTGTGGGTTTCGTCTGTTTTCACTGAGCTGCAGTTTTCCAGGTAACTTAACCCCTCTCAGGCTCCGCCCCCATTCTGACCCGTCCCACTGGATTGGCTGTTGCTAGGCAGCAGCGGGCCGCCCCTTGTTATTGGCTGCAGACTGAAGGAGGAGGAAGGAGTAATGGAAAAGAAATGCGATGTAGAGGAGCAGAGGACAGAACTGTAGGACTTATAGACATCTGGAGGAATTTTATAGAAAAATCAGAATGGAAAAAACACTGATTTAGTTTTTTATTTTACAGACACCAGATAGATCATTAAATCACAAAAAGTTTAATATTTTCTTTGACAATATGTGTGCCAATAAAATCACGCTGTTTTACTGAATTTAAATCAGTTATTTAATGAGAATATTTCACTCATAATTGCTATTTTCACTATTTCTATAGATTTTGTACTTTGTTACATCACTTTTAACCTTTCTGCACCCTTTTTTCTGTTTATGTTTTACAGTTTTAATAATCGCTGTCCAAATGTGCACATGCATCATAATCCTCCAACATTCTGCAGCCTGAAACCAAACCTGGTTTCCAAGGACAGAAGGACACTCTTGCCCTGATTCCAGGACTAATTCTGTCACTCCTCAGAGCTGGGAGTGTTTCCTGTCTGCCGGGTCTGTTTGACCTCCAGAGGACCGATTAATAGGTTTTTCTTCAGACCTGAACTACTTCCTGTTTACCTGAAGGCATCTCAACCCCAATCAACCAATCAGCCTCCTGCAACAATCTCCCTAAATCTGACCTCAGAACATTTCACTTTCAGCACAAGTCTGACCTGCATGAAGCCTCGATAGCAGATAGAAACACACAAGAGACGGATTTTCTACCATCATGCTGCCACCACCGTGCTTCACATCATGATGCCAAGTCTACCGTGCTTCACATCATGGTGCTGCCACCACCGTGCTTCACATCATGATGCTGCCACCACCGTGCTTCACATCATGGTGCTGCCTCCACCGTGCTTCACATCATGATGCTGCCACCACCGTGCTTCACATCATGATGCTGCCTCCACCGTGCTTCACATCATGATGCTGCCTCCACCGTGCTTCACATCATGATGCTGCCTCCACCGTGCTTCACATCATGATGCTGCCTCCACCGTGCTTCACATCATGATGCTGCCACCACCGTGCTTCACATCATGGTGCTGCCTCCACCGTGCTTCACATCATGATGCTGCCTCCACCGTGCTTCACATCATGATGCTGCCTCCACCGTGCTTCACATCATGATGCTGCCTCCACCGTGCTTCACATCATGATGCTGCCTCCACCGTGCTTCACATCATGATGCTGCCACCACCGTGCTTCACATCATGATGCTGCCTCCACCGTGCTTCACATCATGATGCTGCCACCACCGTGCTTCACATCATGATGCCGCCTCCACCGTACTTCACACCGTACTTGGTAGCCTCCCTCTCTAGTCTCTTTCTAGTAACTCCTTCAGAGGAGTCATAGAGTCTTGGTGGCCTCCTTCTCTAGTCTCTCAGGTCTTGAGGACGTTCTGCTCTAGTCACATTTATTCATGTTCCATCTTCCTTCCATTCCATGATGGATTTAACTGGACTCAGAGATCTTCAGGAACTTTAAATGTTCTTGTATCGTCCTGACTGATGCTTTTCAACAACCTTTCCTCAGAGGTTCTTGGTTCTTCGGTCTTCATGGTGTAGTTCTATCCAGGAGTTCTGATCCACCAGAGACTGGACCTTCCAGATCCAGGAGTCTTTATCCTCCAACCACTGACCTCAGATCATCCATTGATGACTTCTCGATGAGTCACTTATTTAAATCTCTGTTTTGTAAATTAATCGTCTTTACTTTGCACCCGTCCACAACCAAATTTGATTGATCATTATTCAATGTTGAAAAGTAATAACAGGGTCAAACTTCAAAAAGGTGGTTAATCTTTTCCATAGCTTCTCTAAGAGGAAACATGTCGGCATCATTTTTTTGTTTTCTCGTCTTTGTAGCCGAACATGTTGGATGTTTGTCAGCAGCCTCCATCAGCGAGAAGAATATCTGAGTGGGAGGTGACGAAGTGGGTGAAGAGTTTCAGCTCCGAGAGAATAAAGAGTTGAGGCTGAGTCACAGTTACTGATCAGGACTGGATGCCGGTTGGGTTTTATGAAGCTGGAGATGATGTCAGGACTGTCACTGATTAGTTCTGAAAACACAAAGTCCTCGCCCAGAGCATAACCACATCCAGGCTGTGGAGTGATTTAATCTGAGCTGCTTCTCTCTGCGCTGTGACTCCAGTCCGACTGGGATTCGATGCGCTGGTTGTGTAATTGAAGTGGGCACTTAGATGCCAGCAAGACCCTGCAGCCAAACCCCCTCAGAAAACCTGCAGCACGGCTGACTGAGCATCCAGTGTCCCAGTAAAGCTGAAGGACCACCGAGGCTAAACGCACGTCTGGAAATGTTACACGTTAGCCGCTGTCAGACATGACTCTACGAATATTTGGTTCCTCAACACGAGCTGATGATGAAACAACAATCTTCATGAATCTGACCTCAGAACATTTTCAACACAAGTCTGACCGGCAGTTTAACTCCATGTCTCAGCTTCAAGATTTCAGCAGAATTTGATTTCAAAACCACAAAACGCATCATTTGCTCTAAAATATGTGAAATATCCAGAAAAAGAAGAGTCCCCACATCATGATGCTGCCTCCACCGTGCTTCACATCATGATGCTGCCACCACCATGCTTCACATCATGATGCTGCCACCACCGTGCTTCACATCATGATGCTGCCACCACCATGCTTTATATAATGATGCTGCCACCATATGCCACTTTTTTACCAAATCTGCTTTAAACATGTCCGCACTTTCATTTATTTGACTTATTGTTCTTAAATCTTTGAATCTGAATGTTTTTCCCCTTTCTTTTTTATCATTTTAAGGTTCCATTTAAACCTGAATCACCTCCGTGTCTGAAACGTAGAATAAAAACTAACCTCCTTGTTCATTCTTCGGTGGAGCTTCAGTCCCAATTCATGTTAATCTTTAAATCCTTTATAGACCAACTCAACCTGCTCACTGATTACTGACTCTAGTTTTTCTATGGCTGTTTTCCCACAGAAAAACAGTAAAAAGGAAAAAAAAATCATCCAGATGTATGTCCTTATTTTTCCGCACAACTAAATTCTCAACTAGTTCATATTATTTTTATTGAATTTAATTCATTTTTATGCTCATATAATGTAAAAAGGAGCTCTCAAACATGCATTAATGCCCAGAAAAACAGCATTAAAGGTTTAAGGAAAGCTCAGAAAATCACATGCTGCAGCTTAGAGGAGAAACTCGTCAAACTTTAACTTCAACGTGAGTAAAAATGAACTTTACTGCAACACAAACAGCAGAAACGGTTTCCATGATGCTGAGATGTCTCCTCGATCTGAAACTATTAAAACTGCGAGTGTTTTTCTGTGTTTTCTTCAGAGCAGAACTAGTGAACAACAACCTGATTAACTTCTGGTCTTTTCATAAAAAAGCTGCAGCTTAAAAGAACACGTGGGCTGAAGAAGTCTGAAGCTTTGAAAGCAGGAAAAGTCTCCGAGGACAAACGGAGACGAAGCTGACAGAATTATTTCACAGATAAGAAACGAGGAAGGAAACAGAACGTCTGTCAGAACTCACATCTGTCAGACTTTAACAGGCTTCTGTTCAGAGGAGACGAGTTAAAACTCCAGAGGACACATTTAGTCCAACATTAAGACTCCAAATGTTTCTAAATTCTGACGTAGAGAAACTTCCCTGGAATAACAGCAGTGATGTGGTTTCACAAAATACTAATAAAAATGTTTTTAGAGCCAAAAATAAGAGGAACAGCAGTAAAAAGACAGAAAACAACAAAAAGGAGACACAACTGTAGCACACAAACACAAACCAAACACAAGACCCTGTGTTTCCACGGTAACGTCTGTTCAGTCAGCAAACAGTAGATTCTGTTATCAGCCGAAGGAAAACATGTCGAGATAAACGAGGAGCTGAAGTCACTGATGGTCGGATCATTCTATGAGAACTCAGTGAGATTAGTGGAGGTCAGCTGCTGGACCATCTGAGAACCTGATGAACTTCCTGGGAAAACTCTTAAGCATCTCAAACTGACATCTCATAAACCAGTTAAACCAGTTTAAACCACAACCTGCTGACAGTCGTTATGGTTCTGGAGGTTTAGGGTTCGGTCCCAACGCTGCCGTTTTAATCCTGAGAATAAAAACCTCCATCAATAAACCTCAACGTTCGGTTAATCCACCAACACGTCCAGACACGTCCTGCTTCACCGATCTCACACAAAAACACTTTGACAAGAACAAACCGACTCAACAAACCATCCAGCACAAACCCTGCTGCGGTTTCTTCTTAAAAATGGATTTGGATGTAGTTTTAACTCTCAAAAGCAGAAATTTAGAATGTCAAAGAGTTTGATGAACGTTTACAGCAGAAATGAAACATTTATAATCATTTACATTCAAATATCTGCAACAGAGACAGAAGATCCAACAAGAAAACACACAAACAAGCTTTTACTTGTCAACTAAAATAGTAAAAAATAACTTTTCACTGTTGGGAAACTTGAAAGTTTATGAAGAAAAAAATCTGTTCTGAAGTTCTCCACCTGCTGTAACTTCACAAACAAAATGAAATGACCCCTTAAAACCAGTGGATAAACCAGTTTAAAGCAGTTAAACCACCAAACACACCAGTGTAAACCCTCAATTACCCCAGTTTAAACCAATTAAACCCGTTTAAACCACCAAATAAAGCAGTTTAAACCAATGAATACACCAGTTCAAACCATTTAAACCAGTTTAAACCAAATGCAACAGTTTCTGATTTTTGCACATTTTAACCCAAATACAGGTAAAATAATTCTCATTTATTTGTTAATTTGGTTCCATTTCATGCATTTTCTCATAACAGCATCATGTTTTCTGAGTTTAATGAACCTAAAGCGTCTTTTTTCTGCCTGACATTGACTTTCTTTAGTCTTATTGAACCAAACTCCCCTTCCAGCCTGCAAAAACATGCACTGCAGCAGCAATAAGGAATTCCAGACATGCATCAGCCTCTACAGGTGAACAAGAAGCTGCAGTGACTGAATTAAATCAATAAATACACCAGTTTAACCAATATCAGATATATTTAATCATTTAATTCTCAGTTATTGTGTGTTCTGGTGCCATGATGCTGCTATAAGTGTCTGTTTTCATGTTTTTTCTCATTACGTCATCGATTATATCAACCTAAAGCGTCTTTTTTCTGCCTGACAAGGAGTTTCTTTAGACTTATTGAACCAAACTCCCCGTCTGACCTGCGGGAACATGCACTGCAGCAGCAATAAGGAATTCCAGACATGCATCAGCTGCAGTGACTCAACAGACTACACTTTATTAGCCTCACACTAATCCTCACTTTAGCTGGGTTTTTTTCAGCTCTGCAGCAAAAAAAGTTGATCAACACAAACAAGCAAAGAAATCACAGCAGCAAGAATCCAGGATCTAAAAACAGAAGAAGAAGAAGAAGAAGAAGAAGAAGAAGAAGCTTGGAGTCTGTATTTAATCCTGCAGGACGACGCAGAGGACGACCTGTTATGTAACAGTCAGAGTGCTGCAGCAGCACAAACGTCCAGCAACACGTCACTGCACGGACACACACACACACACACACACACACACACACACACACACACACACACACACACACACACACACACACACCTGTCAGACCTGCAGGAGTCCATTCAGAAACACTGCTGCACGTGTGCACGCACAAACACACGAAGAAAACACTGAGAACCTGAGAGTCCTGTACAGGTGGGATGTAAGCCAACACCTGACATGAACATGAAGCTACCGAGGCTCAGAAAATGATCAGAAAAACACTAAAATGTATTAAAACCACTGAAATGTGAAACTAGAAAATATGCGAAATGCAAAAATAATAATAATAATAAAGAAATATTATAGAGAAATAATCCAAGGTGCAAAAATGACGTGCAACAAATCTAAATTCTAAATATTATCTGTCTATATATAAGTGTGTTATTATACATACATGCACACACACTAACCTGACTCTGTACTACATGCACACACATTAGCTGTACCTGGAGTTCAGAATGTTAGATCTTCCTGCAGACAAACATTTAATAAAACTGAAATAAGCAATAAATGACACCAGCGTCACCTTTTCAGGAAATGCGCTCATTTTGTGCAGAAGGCGAAACTCCCAATCCTCAAATGAGCCACTTAAACGCCTCCTGGTCTCATGACATCTGAGCCGAATTAATCCCGGGAATCTCCAGAATTCCCTCAAACACTTAAACCGTTCCTACCGAGTTTTGTTCCGGTCCCGGTCGCCGCTTCGACCTTAAAACGACGCATTTTCTAACAGAGTTCTGCGGTCCGGGCTGAGGCTGCAGATTCTGGGCTCGTCGCTGCTGCAGCGGGACGAGCTGCGAACTCACGCACGGAGCAGGTGCAAGATAGTGAGCGGCTGCACGCGCACTTACCGTCACCCGAGTCTCCCGCGTGTGCGTGGATTTACCCACCGGGAAGGAGGGAGGGGAGGGAGGGTCACCTGCGGAGCTTCACCTGGACGCAGCGTCTCCAGAGCTCAGATGATCCGCTGCAGTCTGAGTCACGACACACACATACACACACACACACTCACACGCACGCACGCACCTGTGAACACGCACAGCCAATCATCCTCCTGCCTGCTTACGGGCTCATGCACTATATTGTCTGGGGGAGGAATAGATATTTTATATGATTGTTTATATTTTTAAAACATTTTAATCTCATTTAATTCATTTAATGTCAGTAAAGCTGCAGCCTGAAGCTCCTGTGGTTAAAACAGAATTCATGAGTTTCATTTCTGCTGCAGTAAATTCAGCAACTGCAGCTGATGATTATATTTTCTGTCATTTTTGCATTTTCTTGTATCTTTGTGTTTCATTTTGTCTCTTTTTGTGTTGTTTTTGTCAGTTTTCATGTCATTTTTCATCTTTTTGAGTCTGTTTTTGTCATTTTTGTTTCTTTTTGTGTCATTTTTGTTTGTTATTATAGCATCTTTTCTGCCGTTTTTGCATTTTCTTGTGTCTGTGTGTTATTTTTGTCTCTTTTGTGTCATTTTTGTCTGTTTTGTGCAGTTTTTGCATCTTCTTTTGTCTTTCTTGTCATTTTTGTCTCTTTTTGTGTTGTTTTTGTTTGTTATCATGACATCTTTTGTGTCTTTTTGGCACCTTCTTGTTGCTTTTGGTGTCATTTTTCTCTGTTTTTGTGTCATTTTTCTCTATTTTAGTCTCGTTTTTGTCTGTTTTTGTGTTATTCTGCAGGATTTCTTCAGATCTTCTGATAGAGATGCAGAGAATCATTTTATTCTGGGTGTTTCTGCTCCGTTCAGCTGCTGATCTTGTGGATAAATGAAAGTTTGCTGCAGTTCACCTCAGATCACCTCCTCAGCTGAACGTTCCTCCTCCAACACTGACATCTAGAGGAAACTTTGTGTAAACGCAGCAGTGGAACAATCCGAGTTCAAGTACTGTTAAAACACGTTATTTTACAGATATTTGCTGTTATTTGAAAGGAAAATTACAAATATTAAAGATTGAGACATGGTTTTCATAATAAATTTTAAAACATTTTAAATGTATTTATTTATTTTCGCCTCTTCACAGTTTTATACCTGGACCTTCCAGGATATATAAATAAATAAATACATTTATTTATATAATATACACGTATATAACGGTAACAAATTAAAATTAAAAAAAACATTTTTTCCCAAACAGTATAATAATAACTTGTTCTTTTGTAGCGTTTGACCATAAAATTATACTTAAAAAAATACTTTTTACTCTATTAAGTCAGCTATTTTTGCAGATATCTCGTATTAGTTGAATGAAAATCTGTATATTAAATATAAAAAACAGTAAATAATTTTGAAACTCTTATTTTATACTTTTTTGTTTTGTAAAATTACAGAAAATTTAATTTATACACACAGAGAGATATTTTAAGCTAACAATAAAAAATGCCAAAACTGTCAATAATGTCCACATCAAATAATCTGTATTTTACAAATAATATCTATACTTTTTTGCCACTGCTTTACTCTATTTAAATCTTCTAATAATATCGTTAATTTACAAATATTTGTCATGACTTGATATAAAAAACTAAGTATATAAAGAACTGAAAGACAGTAAATACTTTTTATTGGACTTTTTTAAATGCAGATTTTCCTCGTTTTCTGTTATATCTAATAAAAAACTGAAAAAATCTTATAATGTACATTTACAAAGACTAAACAGCCTCAAACTGTAAATAACATTCTCATGAAAAAGTCTGTGTTTTTGCAAACAGTAAAATTACACTTTTATTAAAAAATATATATTTTGAATCATCCAAAATCATCATTATTTTTTATTGACATATATTTTTTCAATAAAATAATAATATAATAATAAATAATAATCTCTGTTTACATGATTTACGGTGTAATGGCTGCTCTGAAGATTGTCACTGCGCAGCCGCAGTAGGTGTCAGCGTCACTGTCGGTCGGAGGCAGCAGCTCCGGTGCCGTTACCGACTCAGCGGTCACGCACGGACCCCGTATCCCCGGTTTAACCGAGCTGAGGCGGCACACGGCGGGACGGACACCATGGAAGACGCTCCCCGGCGGCTCTGGAGCAGCAGCCACGGAGATCACAGCTCGCTGGTCGGCTCCGGACGGAGAGTTTAACCGCTGATCACCGACCGTTCCTCCGCTTCCTCCATCTTGGCGCCAGTGATGGAGCACATCCGGACCCCCAAGGTAACGACGCTCTGCTCCGCCGGACTCCGTCTCTGTTGGCGGCTTGGTTAGTGTCATTTCCTACCGCACATGTCGGCTCCTTTCTCTCTCTCCGTCTCCCGTCACATTCTGTCTCTGTCCTCCCCCCGGGGGACCTCCGGGGGAGCACGGTCTTTGGCGGCTCCGTAACCCGGCTAGCAGCTCCCGGAGGCGGGGAAGCTCAGCTAAGCAGGAGCTAACAGAGCAGCACCGCGGCTAGCGCTGTGTCCGATAATGGATCCAACCCTAATTAGCACCGAACACGCCTGCTCTAACACACCTGTTCTGTAGCCGTGATGCTCTAACACACCTGTTCTGTAGCTGTGATGCTCTAACACACCCGTTCTGTAGCCGTGATGCTCTAACACACCTGTTCTGTAGCCGTGATGCTCTAACACACCCGTTCTGTAGCCGTGATGCTCTAACACACCCGTTCTGTAGCCGTGATGCTCTAACACACCCGTTCTGTAGCCGTGATGCTCTAACACACCCGTTCTGTAGCCGTGATGCTCTAACACACCCGTTCTGTAGCCGTGATGCTCTAACACACCTGTTCTGTAGCCGTGATGCTCTAACACACCCGTTCTGTAGCTGTGATGATGCTCTAACACACCCGTTCTGTAGCCGTGATGCTCTAACACACCTGTTCTGTAGCCGTGATGCTCTAACACACCCGTTCTGTAGCCGTGATGCTGTAACACACCTGTTCTGTAGCCGTGATGCTCTAACACACCCGTTCTGTAGCCGTGATGCTGTAACACACCCGTTCTGTAGCCGTGATGCTCTAACACACCCGTTCTGTAGCCGTGATGATGCTCTAACACACCTGTTCTGTAGCCGTGATGCTGTAACACACCTGTTCTGTAGCCGTGATGCTGTAACACACCCGTTCTGTAGCCGTGATGCTCTAACACACCCGTTCTGTAGCCGTGATGATGCTCTAACACACCTGTTCTGTAGCCGTGATGCTGTAACACACCTGTTCTGTAGCCGTGATGCTGTAACACACCCGTTCTGTAGCCGTGATGCTCTAACACACCTGTTCTGTAGCCGTGATGCTGTAACACACCTGTTCTGTAGCCGTGATGCTGTAACACACCCGTTCTGTAGCCGTGATGCTGTAACACACCCGTTCTGTAGCTGTGATGCTGTAACACACCCGTTCTGTAGCCGTGATGCTCTAACACACCCGTTCTGTAGCCGTGATGCTGTAACACACCTGTTCTGTAGCCGTGATGCTCTAACACACCCGTTCTGTAGCCGTGATGCTCTAACACACCCGTTCTGTAGCCGTGATGCTCTAACACACCCGTTCTGTAGCCGTGATGCTGTAACACACCTGTTCTGTAGCCGTGATGCTCTAACACACCCGTTCTGTAGCCGTGATGCTCTAACACACCTGTTCTGTAGCCGTGATGCTCTAACACACCCGTTCTGTAGCCGTGATGCTCTAACACACCCGTTCTGTAGCTGTGATGCTGTAACACACCCGTTCTGTAGCTGTGATGCTGTAACACACCCGTTCTGTAGCCGTGATGCTCTAACACACCCGTTCTGTAGCCGTGATGCTCTAACACACCCGTTCTGTAGCCGTGATGCTGTAACACACCCGTTCTGTAGCCGTGATGCTGTAACACACCCGTTCTGTAGCCGTGATGCTCTAACACACCCGTTCTGTAGCCGTGATGCTCTAACACACCCGTTCTGTAGCCGTGATGCTCTAACACACCCGTTCTGTAGCCGTGATGCTCTAACACACCCGTTCTGTAGCCGTGATGCTCTAACACACCCGTTCTGTAGCCGTGATGCTGTAACACACCCGTTCTGTAGCCGTGATGCTCTAACACACCCGTTCTGTAGCCGTGATGCTCTAACACACCCGTTCTGTAGCTGTGATGCTGTAACACACCCGTTCTGTAGCCGTGATGCTGTAACACACCCGTTCTGTAGCCGTGATGCTCTAACACACCCGTTCTGTAGCCGTGATGCTGTAACACACCCGTTCTGTAGCCGTGATGCTCTAACACACCCGTTCTGTAGCCGTGATGCTCTAACACACCCGTTCTGTAGCCGTGATGCTGTAACACACCCGTTCTGTAGCTGTGATGCTCTAACACACCTGTTCTGTAGCCGTGATGCTGTAACACACCCGTTCTGTAGCCGTGATGCTCTAACACACCCGTTCTGTAGCCGTGATGCTCTAACACACCCGTTCTGTAGCCGTGATGCTCTAACACACCCGTTCTGTAGCCGTGATGCTCTAACACACCTGTTCTGTAGCCGTGATGCTCTAACACACCCGTTCTGTAGCCGTGATGCTCTAACACACCTGTTCTGTAGCCGTGATGCTGTAACACACCTGTTCTGTAGCCGTGATGCTCTAACACACCCGTTCTGTAGCCGTGATGCTGTAACACACCTGTTCTGTAGCCGTGATGCTCTAACACACCCGTTCTGTAGCCGTGATGCTGTAACACACCTGTTCTGTAGCCGTGATGCTCTAACACACCCGTTCTGTAGCTGTGATGCTCTAACACACCTGTTCTGTAGCCGTGATGCTCTAACACACCCGTTCTGTAGCCGTGATGCTCTAACACACCCGTTCTGTAGCCGTGATGCTCTAACACACCCGTTCTGTAGCTGTGATGCTGTAACACACCCGTTCTGTAGCCGTGATGCTCTAACACACCCGTTCTGTAGCCGTGATGCTCTAACACACCCGTTCTGTAGCCGTGATGCTGTAACACACCCGTTCTGTAGCCGTGATGCTGTAACACACCCGTTCTGTAGCCGTGATGCTCTAACACACCCGTTCTGTAGCCGTGATGCTCTAACACACCCGTTCTGTAGCCGTGATGCTCTAACACACCCGTTCTGTAGCCGTGATGCTCTAACACACCCGTTCTGTAGCCGTGATGCTCTAACACACCCGTTCTGTAGCCGTGATGCTGTAACACACCCGTTCTGTAGCCGTGATGCTCTAACACACCCGTTCTGTAGCCGTGATGCTCTAACACACCCGTTCTGTAGCTGTGATGCTGTAACACACCCGTTCTGTAGCCGTGATGCTGTAACACACCCGTTCTGTAGCCGTGATGCTGTAACACACCCGTTCTGTAGCCGTGATGCTCTAACACACCCGTTCTGTAGCCGTGATGCTGTAACACACCCGTTCTGTAGCCGTGATGCTCTAACACACCCGTTCTGTAGCCGTGATGCTGTAACACACCCGTTCTGTAGCCGTGATGCTGTAACACACCCGTTCTGTAGCCGTGATGCTCTAACACACCCGTTCTGTAGCCGTGATGCTGTAACACACCCGTTCTGTAGCCGTGATGCTCTAACACACCCGTTCTGTAGCCGTGATGCTGTAACACACCCGTTCTGTAGCTGTGATGCTCTAACACACCTGTTCTGTAGCCGTGATGCTGTAACACACCCGTTCTGTAGCCGTGATGCTGTAACACACCTGTTCTGTAGCCGTGATGCTCTAACACACCCGTTCTGTAGCCGTGATGCTCTAACACACCCGTTCTGTAGCCGTGATGCTCTAACACACCCGTTCTGTAGCCGTGATGCTCTAACACACCCGTTCTGTAGCCGTGATGCTGTAACACACCCGTTCTGTAGCTGTGATGCTCTAACACACCTGTTCTGTAGCCGTGATGCTGTAACACACCCGTTCTGTAGCCGTGATGCTGTAACACACCTGTTCTGTAGCCGTGATGATGCTGTAACAACCATGACTCAGCATCCCGTTTTCTCCTAAAAACTGCCTGGTCATGGTCTGTTTGAAAACAAGGCCACAGAATTATTCAGCAGGAATCTAGACACACCTGAGCTGCAGGAGTTTTTCGCCATTTTCTGGCATTTTATTGAACTACCAACTAAAAGATAAACGGATTAGTTGCAAAATATTGTTCATGAACAATCAGTTAAACTATTTTTTAAATATAAAAAGTCTAAATTCTCTGATTTCAGCTTCTTAAATGTGAATATTTAAATTTTCTTTCCAGAAACTGAATATATTTGGACAAAAAAAGACATTTGAGGAAACTCAGATCCACTTTTTTCACCATTTTGTCAGAGATGATTGAGTTATTCCTGCTGTGTTCTGTTGTGGTGAAATCAGCTGCTCTCAGACTGACTCGGTGTTTATTTCTGGGTTCCTTCAGGTGGAAAACGTCCGTCTGCTGGACCGGTCGTCGGGCCAGAGGAAGGCCAGCGTCGGGACGCTTTACCTCTCTGCAACGCACACCATCTTTGTAGAGAACAACCCGGAGACACGCAAGGAGACCTGGGTAAGAAAATCAGTCCCTCATACATGTAGACCTCTGGGCCAGGGAGTTAAACTGACCTCAGTCCAGTTTGATCTCCAGTAAAACCAGTAAAACCACAGCATAATAACCTGTAAATAACCAACTTTGTTTTAGTGCAGAAAAGTTCACATTTAATGGATTATCTTTTTACTAAACATCAGGATCAACCTGACATTTCTGAAGAAAAATAAATTAAATTTATTCAGCCTCAGTTTATCATTTCCACATTACAACTTCCAGATCACAGAGTGTCTACAAAGGAACACAACATTTAGTCACCTGGAACTGAACTATGGAGGATTTTACTGTACGATCGAAACAATAAAAGTCAGAAAAAAACAAGACAAAATAGTCCAAAAATGAGATAAAGAAGAAAAGTGAGAAACAGAATGACCAAAAATGAGACAAATGACACAAAGCAAAACAAAAAGGAGAGAAAAAATTAGACAAAAAGTTACAAAACAACAAAAAAATGGACAAACCACAAAAACAAGACAAAATATTACAAAAATGGGACAAGAACAGCGAGAAACAAAACGACAAAAACATCAGACAAAAGTCAGACAAAAATGACAAAAAACAGCAAACGCAAGACAAAATATTACAAAAATGAGACAAAACGACAAAAATGAGAAACCGAATGAGACAAATTGTACGAAACAAAACAAAAAAGAGACAAACAATTTGACAAAAAGTTACAAAACAACAAAAAAATGGACAAACAAGAACAGCCACAAAACGAAACAAACGATACACAAAACAATGAATAAAGCAAAACACAAAATGACAAAAATAAGACAAAAAATACAAGCGAGACAAAAAGGAAACACAAAATGACAAGAGACAACAAATGTCAGAAAAAAAGACAAAAACAACAAAACAAGACAAAATGTTACAAAACTGAGACACAAAATGAGAAACTAAATGAGACTAACTACACAAAGCAAAAAAAGACAAAAATGTCACAATAAAGTTACATAGCGACAAAAAATGGACAAAAGACAAAAGCGAGACAACAAATGTTTTTAAATTTTATTAATTAGTCGATTTCTCAACCAAAAACTTCTGTTATTCTCTGGTTTCACGAATAAAAACTGTAAATTCTGTGATTTCATCTCCTTAAATGTGAACATTTCCTCCTCTGTGACACTAAACTGAATATATTTGGACTAAACCAGATGTCTGAGGACATCATGTTCACATTTTGGATGTTTTTGACCTTTTTCTGGTATTTTAGAGCAAACAGCTGATCAGTAAATCCAGGAAGTGACGGACAATAAAAGGTTCAGCCTTTCTGGTTCTACGTGTCTGTGTAGAACCTCTGATGTCTGGATGATCGTTGGACGTCAGGTGTCAGTCAGCAGACTCCAGCTGTTCCTGGATCAGTTTCAAAGCAGCTGAATCGTCCTGGAGCTTCCCTTAAACTGCTGCTGACGCTGCTTCCTCAATGATTCACATCACAAGACCAGTTTCACAATAACTTCTAGGCTTATTACACCGCATGTCAGCATTTAGACACATCCTGCTCTATTCTGTTTGGCTTCACCCAATGAATGAATCAATAAAGAGGTTCAGCCGTTCATCGATTAATTAATTAGTTATCAACTATCACGTTAACTGTTTTGGTGTCAGTTCGTCAGTTTGAGTATTTTTTAAATTAAAAAAGTCTGAATTCTGTGGTTTCCTTGAATATGAATATTTTCTTGTTTCTTTCCTCCTCTGTGACGCTAAACTGAAAATATTTAACATTTAATGACGTCATTTTTCACTTTGGGAACCACTGATGGACGTTTTTCACCTTTTTCCGACATTTTTGAGACCAAACAACTGGTCAGTTCCGCACTAAAAGGTTGATCAGTGTTGCTGTAAATCACAGTGACAATAAAGCTATTCTACTCTATACCTGAGCTGCTCTGAGCCGCTCACCTGTCCTCCTCCCTCCAGGTGCTCCACAGCATGGTGAGCAGCGTGGACCGCCCCCCTCCACGCCCAGCGGCAGCCAGCTCATCCTGCGCTGTAAAGACTTCCGGGTCTACCAGATCCTGGTCCCCAGGAGAGGGACTGTGTGGACGTCCACGCCTCGCTGGTCCGGCTGTCACGGCCAGGTGAGTGTTTCTGTGTTCCCCTGGACGGAGACGGATTCTAGCAGGAAGTCATCAACGCAGAGTTGTCAGGTTCATGAAGGTGGTTCTCTTTTAACCGGCTAGATCTCCATGGTAACTGATGCTTCACAGCTAGATCTCCATGGTAACTGATGCTTCACAGCTAGATCTCCATGGTAACCGATGTTTCACAGCTAGATCTCCATGGTAACTGATGCTTCACAGCTAGATCTCCATGGTAACCGATGTTTCACAGCTAGATCTCCATGGTAACTGATGCTTCACAGCTAGATCTCCATGGTAACTGATGTTTCACAGCTAGATCTCCATGGTAACTGATGCTTCACAGCTAGATCTCCATGGTAACTGATGCTTCACAGCTAGATCTCCATGGTAACCAATGCCTCACAGCTAGATCTCCATGGTAACCGATGCCTCACAGCTAGATCTCCATGGTAACTGATGCTACACAGCTAGATCTCCATGGTAACTGATGCCTCACAGCTAGATCTCCATGGTAACTGATGATCTTTTAGTAGAATAACTCTTTATGCAATCAGTGAAGGTGTGCACTATTTAAATTTCTACATATGAAGGATCTGTGTTTGCATTTATTGTTCATTTTTCATTTTTTCCACTAATGATCCGATGTTTTTGCACTGTCCCTGAGGAGCTTTAGATTTTACTGAGCCATGAACACAAACGGAGCCTGGCTTTGTTCAAACAGCTCGTATAAAACCTCTGATTTTGGACTTTTCCTCTCCCCAGAGAAGTACAGTGAGCTCTACTGTCTGTCTTTCAACCCCAACGTGAACAAAGAGGAGAGGGAGGCGTCCTGGAACTTCATCGACCTCATGGCCGACTACAAGAGGATGGGGGTTCCTAATAACCTCTGGGTCTCCACCGCCGTCAACAGCGAGTACAGGGTCAGTGTGACGGAGTAGAACAGTAGAACTCGGTCCTCTGACGTGCTCTGTGGAACGTTCTCTGGACATTTATAGGGTCATAGATCAGATAAACCAAACCTCATTCAGCCTCACTCACACTTTAAACTCACTCCTGGGTTTGGTTTTTAAATCTCTGAATCAGTATTTAATTAGAAGTGGGCTGTAGTCTTCCTTAAAGTAGAAAAGTGAGAAGATTCTAGCTAGCTTAGCAAACAAAAAATATACTCACACTTAAGGTTTTATTAAACACCTTTAGTCCTCCATGTGTCGGACAAACAGCACAAAAACATCATTCAACAGGATTTACTGTTTTATGAGAAATTAAGAATTTATCAGCGTTTAGCGGCCGATGACGATTCTTTCAAAAAGGCGCTCCTGTTTATCGTCTTCATTTCCTGTTGCTGTGTTCTGCCGTTACCGGATCAGCTGTCCATTTATGTAGCAAGAAGTCTACTTGGACAAACTGCCTGAAATGTGTCGCCAGAGACCTTTCAGGGATTTTGAGTCATTTGTGCTGCAAATAAGTTAATTCCATTAAAATTTTTAATCAGATTAATCATGATGATGGATTAATCCACATTAACATGTTAATTTTGACAGCCCTAGATTTATTCTGACTTCACTTCCATGGAGACAGATTTCCTTTTCTTTCAGCATCAGAAGAGTCTGACTTACGCTGGGAGCCGTAATGAAGGACAAAAAGTTAGTGAATGCAGCACAATCCAAGGTGGAGTACAACCAGAGAATGGAAACAAAGCTGTCTGATAGGACCGCGTGACGACGTATTCATCCGCTCTGCTCATCAACTAGTTCACCGTAATGATGAAACACTGTAGGCTGAGGACCTCCTGCACTTACATACATGGTGTGTGTGTGTGTGTGTGTGTGTGTGTGTGTCCTGCAGGTGTGTGATACTTACCCTTCAGAGCTGTTTGTTCCAAAGTCGGCCTCCACCGGCGTCATCGTGGGCAGCTCCAGGTTCAGGAGTCGAGGACGGTTTCCTGCTCTGTCCTACTTCCACCAGGACACTCTGGTGAGCATCAGACACACACCGATACTCACAAACACACACACAGGAAGTGGCTGATGAGGTTTCCTCCCCCTGCAGGCGGCGGTGTGTCGGTGCAGCCAGCCGCTGTCGGGCTTCAGCGGTCGCTGTCAGGAGGACGAGCTGATGCTGCAGGCGGTGATGAAGTCCAACCCTGGCAGCGACTACATCTACGTGGTGGACACCAGACCCAAGGTAACGCAGCGACACACACTCAGCCCTCAGTGACACACACACACAACACAATCTGAGTAGTTTTGGACTGTTTTTAAGTGATCTGGACTGTTTTTAATCCATTTTGGATGAATTTTGAGTCATTTTAGACAGAATTTCAGTCATTTTGGACAAGCTTTGAGTCTTTTAAGATGGAATTTCAGTCATTTTAGACAGTTTTCAAGTAATTTTGGACAGTTTTTAACTGATTTGAACCAATTTCATCCATTTTAAATTAATTTTGAGTCTTTTTGGACTTAATTTGAGTCTTTCTGAACAAGTTTCAAGTGATTTTAGGACATTTTTGGGGCATTCTGGGCCGTTCTTAATTTTGGATTAATTGTGTGTCTACAAACCGCTGTGTGTGTGTGTGTGTGTGTGTGTGTGTGTGTGTGTGTGTGTGTGTGTGTGTGTGTGTGTGTGTGTGTGTGTGTGTGTGTGTGTGTGTGTGTGTGTGTGTGTGTGTGTGTGTGTGTGTGTGTGTGTAGCTGAACGCCATGGCTAACCGGGCGGCGGGTAAAGGCTACGAGAACGAGGACCACTACACCAACATCAAGCTGCAGTTCATCGGCATCGAGAACATCCACGTGATGAGGAGCAGCCAGCAGAAGATCATCGACGGTAACCTCAGCTGGTGGTGATGCTCCAGGGTCTGATGGAGAACACAAACCTACCGGCACATTTCACAGTGTTTCCATGAGAACGATAGAAACCAACCCTAACCCATAAGAACCCAGACCCATTTTTCCTTAAAGGACTTAATGAGTTAAGGTCAGACATGAAACGTTACAAGGAAGGGACTGGGGCACTCAGTGCTTGTTACTCTGGTGTCACCGTGGTTTCTTATGGGTTAAAGGTCCAGATTAATGGAAGTCAGTCACATCAGCAGCTCAAAAAACTACAAACATGGCCGACTTGCTACTGGCCCCACCCCCTTCAGGAAGAAAACTCTCTGTGTGTCTGATTGACAGCACATAGAAAAACATCTAACCTTACACCTGCTGACACCTAAATGTAATACTTTGGATAACTTTGGTCAAGTTTTGAGTATTTCTGACAAATTTTGAATCATTTTGGAAACATTTTAAGGACTTTTAATCAATGTTTGAGTTACTGTGGGCAATTCTTTACTTATTTGGACAGATTTTGAGTAACTTTGGGGATGTTTAGAGTATTTTGGACACATTTTGAGTCATTCTGGGCAGGTTTCAACTCTTTTGGACAGATTGTAGTCAATCTGGACAAGCTTTGAGTTATCTTGGACAGACTTTATGCAATTCTAGTCAATGTTTGAGTTATTGTGGGCAGTTCTTTACTTAGGACAGATCTGAGTAACCTTTGCCAAATTTTGAGTCATTCTGAGCAAGTTTCAACTCATTTGGAAATAATTTTAGCCAATCTGGAAAAGTTTTGAGTCATTTTGAACAAATTCTGAGTCCTTTGCTGACTGAAGTAGAGAGTGATTGGATGAACAGTGTGAACTTCTGCGAGGCCACATGAGTGTAAATACTCTCTCTGGAGCAGACTTCCTGTGATGGCGTCTCTTCCTGTTTCCATGTCCTCCTCCTCTGTCCTCATACAGTGGGCGAGATGCGAGCTCCGTCCATGTCGGACTTCCTGTGGGGTCTGGAGAACTCGGGGTGGCTCAAACACATCAAGGCTGTGCTGGATGCTGGAGTCTTCATAGCCAGGGTGAGGAAACTCAAACTGGAGCTGATGGAGACACGGAGAACGTCAAGAACCAGGATGTCCTGATCCTTTTTATCTGCTTTAACCTCAGAATGACCTGCTGTTTACGTCCACAGTCATCTGAAACATGACTTTAAGAGACAAACAGGGTTAGAAAGTAGGATTTGGATCATTTAAGACAGAATTTGAGTCGTTTTGGACAGTTTTAAAGGGATTTGGACCATTTTTAAAATCCATTTTAAATTAATTTTGAGTAATTTTGGACAAGCTGAGAAGTTTAAAATGAGATTCCAGTCATTTTGGGCAGTTTTCAAGTAGTTTTGGAGAGTTTTTAAGGATTCTGGACCATTTTTATCCATTTTAGATTCATTTAGATTCATTTTGGACAGAATTTGAGTGATCTGGACCATTTTTGACCCGTTTTGGATGGCTTGTGACTAATTTTGGATAGAATTTGAGTCATCTGGGACAATTTGTGGACAATATTTAACTCTTGGACAAGTTTTGAGTTCTGTTGGGTAACTCTTTACTTGTTCTACCTCTGGTTCTAACGGTGGTCTCCTGGTTGTCTCCAGGCGGTGGCCGATGAAGGCGTCAGTGTTCTGGTCCACTGTTCTGACGGATGGGACCGGACCGCCCAGGCCTGCTCTGTGGCCAGTATCCTGCTGGACCCGTTCTACAGAACCCTCAGAGGATTCATGGTACCTCTAACAGTTCTTGGTGCTTCTCTAGGACTTTCTGAGACGCTCACTTCCTGTTTGTCCCCATCTGTTCCAGGTGCTGATAGAGAGAGACTGGGTTTCCTTTGGACACAAGTTCTCTCACAGGTCAGTAACGTTCCATTTACGTTCCCTTCTATATCCTGGAGCCACAAGATTCATTCTGGACCAGTTCTGGATCATTCTGGACCAGTTTTCAGTGCTTTTAGTTGATGTTCGAGTGGTTGTGGACAACTCTTAACTCGTTTTGAACAGACTGAGTCCTTCTGGACAAGCTTTGAGTTATTTTGGACAGTTCTTTACTTATGTTTGGCAGATTTTCAGTATTTTTGGACACATTTTGAATGACTTTGGACACGTTTTAATTACGTTTAGTCAATGTTCGAGTTATTGTGGGCAAGTCTTAACCTCTTTACACAAATTTTGAGTAATTCTGGATACATTTCAACTCATTTTGGACAGATGTTGAGTAACTTTGGGCAGGTTTTGAGTATTTTGGACAATTTTTGAGTTATTCTGGACAGGTTTTAACTCCTTTGGACAGTATCTTAGTTGATCTGGACACGTTTTGAGATATTTTGGGCAAATCTTTATCTATTCTGGACACATTTTGAGTAACTCTAGGCAAATTTTGAGGATTTTGAACAAATTTTGAGTTATTAAAGGCTATTTCTTTGCTTATTTTGGACACATTTTAAATCATTTTAGTCAATGTTTGCGTTTTGGTCAATTCTATACATATTTTTGGACAGATTTTGAGTCATTCTGGCCAAATTTCAACTTATTTGACCATAATTTTTGTCAATCTGGACAAATATTGAGTCATTTTGGACAAGCTTGGAGTTATTTGAGGTAAATCTCGACTTACTTTGGACAGATTTTGAGTTATTTGGAC
Organism: Acanthochromis polyacanthus; assembly: GCF_021347895.1. Lineage (NCBI taxonomy): Eukaryota > Metazoa > Chordata > Actinopteri > Pomacentridae > Acanthochromis > Acanthochromis polyacanthus. The sequence continues at coordinate 1,522,247 of NC_067115.1, read as the reverse complement.
ATGTTTTACGTGCTTTTTTCAGTCAGTGTTTGAGTTATTTTGTACAATTCTTAATTCATTTTGGACAGATTCTCTGTAACTTTGGACAGGTTTCGAGTATTCTGGACAAGTTTTGAGTTATTTTGGGCAAATCTTTACCTCTTTTGCTCAGATTTTGAGTCCTGGACAAGTTTCAACTCCTTTGGACAGAATTTGAGTCATTTTGGAAGTTTTAAGTCGCTTTAGTCAAAGTTTGAGGTGTTGTGGACAATATTTAACTCTTGGACAAGTCTTGAGTTTTGTTGGGTAACTCTTTACTTGGCTGAACCTTTCCAGTTCATATGTTGTGAACCGTTTGATGGATTCTGTCTACTCGGCAGTAACTCCAGGTCTGTCCTGCTGCAGGTACGCTCACCTGGACGGGGATCCTAAGGAGGTGTCTCCGGTCATAGACCAGTTCCTGGAGTGTGTCTGGCAGCTCTCAGAACAGTTTCCGTGTGCCTTCGAGTTCAACGAGCGCTTCCTCATCACCCTCCACACCTACATCTACTCCTGCCAGTACGGGAGCTTCCTGGGGAACTGCGAGAAGGAACGCCGGGACCTCAGGTAGGAGCTCACCTGGAGACGAGTTTTTACCCAGTATGGACACACCGGCACTCATTCAGGACACATTTAAAGTTAGTTTGGACGGATTTAAAGATATTATGGACACATTTAGACACATTTTAAGTTAGTTTGGACAAGTCTTAACTATTTTAGGCAGTTTTTCAATCATTGGGGGCAGTTCTTTACTCATTTTGGGCGAATTTGGAGTCATTTGGACAATTTTTAATTCGCATTAGGCACATTTTGAGTAATTTTGGACTTTTTTTTTGTTATTTTGGACACATTTTAAGCACCTTGAGTCAATGTTTTAGTTATTGTCTTCCATTCGTAACTCATTTTGGACTGTTTCTGAGATTTTTGGACAAGTTTCAACTAATCTGGGACAGAATCTCTGTTTTTTGGACATTTTTCGAGTGATTCGAGAAATACGTAACTCATTTGGGACACATTTTGACTCATTCAAGACATATTTTGAATCATTTTGGACAAATTTACAGTCTTTTTGAATAGGTTTTGAGTCGTTTTAGACAATGTTTGCCTTATTTTGGGCGATTCTTTACTTATTTTGTACAAATTTTGTGTCATTCTGAACAAGTTTCAACCATTTTGGACAGAAATTGTGGAAAAAGTTTTGAGTCCTTTTGGACAAGTTTGAGTTATTCTGGACAAATTTTGACTCATTTAAGACAGAATTTGAATAATTTTGGACAGTTTTAAGTGATTTGGAGCATTTTTAATCAGTTTTAGATGTTTTTTAATAATTAAAGACAGAATTTGAGTCATTTTGTGCGTCTTGAAGGAATCCTTGGTGGGGTTTTAGTGATCAGACGTGTTGTCAGACTGCAGTGTGTCTGTTTGTGTTCAGGCTTCGTGAGCGGAGTCACTCGGTTTGGCCTCAGCTGTGGAAGGACCGATCGGACTACAGCAACCCTCTGTACCAGGCCGAGCTGAGCCAGAGCCAAGGAGTGCTGAGGCCCAACACCTCGCCCTTCTACTTCAAGTGGGTCCACTTCAGCTCTTCACCCGTCAGGGACCAACGTTGAGTCATTTTCAATTCTGGACGGGTTTCAGCTCATTTTGGTCAAATTTTAACTAATTTTGATCAGAATTTGAGTCATTCTGGACAAGTTTTAATTGGTTTTAGATGATGTTCTGGTCGTTTTGGGTAATTCTTAAAAAATTTTGAACAAATTTTGCATCGTTTTGGACAAATTCAGTGTCACTTTAGACAAGTTTTAACGAGAAGAGACACAATTTGAGTAATTCTGACAATGTTTAAATGATTTGGACCATTTCTTACCCGTTTTGGATGAATTTTGAGTCATTTCGAACAGGTTTAGAGTCATTTTAAACAGGTTTTGAGTCATTTTAAACAGGTTTTGAGTCATTTCGGACAACTGTAAGTGATCCTAGACAAATCTAAAGTCATTTCAAACAAGTTTTGATTGATTCTGGACAATTCTGAACACATTTTGAACAAATTCAGTCATTCTGGACTCAAGTCAGCTCATTTAAGACAGAATTTGAGTAGTTTTGGACATTTTTTAAATGATTTGGACCATTTCTTACCCATTTTGGATGAATTTTCAGTGATTCTTAACAGGTTTAGCTCATCTAAGACAGAGTTTGAGTCATTTTTAGACTGTTTTTCAGTGATTAGGACCATTTTAATTAGCCACTGTCCTGGTGTTTGCTCCAGAATGTGGAAGGGTCTCTACAACCACGTGGAGAAGTCGGCGCCTCCTCGCCAGTCGCCTGCCGACTACCTGTCGGCCGTGAGGGAGGAGTCTCAGCAACTGGAGGAGGAGCTGACCAATCACCAGGAGGTAGCGCCAGGAGGAACCGCCCACCACCACCAGCACCCCCAACCGGGCTCCAGACAAGGCATTCAGCACAACACACCTCCACCAACAACAACTCTCTAGTTTCATCAGAAATACACGTTCAACTCATTCTGGTCACATTTTGAACAAGTTTTAGTCACTCTGGACCCTTTTTGAGTAATTTTGCTCTGATTCTAACTCATTCTGGACAGAATTTAAGTCATTTAGACCATTTCTTAAGTTATTTTGGACTATTTTTAAGTGAGGTGGACCATTCGTAACCCATTGCGGATGAATTGTGAGTAATTTTGAACAGATTTTGAACAAATTCAGTCACTTTGGGCAACTTTAAGCAATGCTACACAATTCAGACGTCGTTTGGGTCTAGTTTTGAGTGATTTACAGAACTTATAACTGATTCTGGACAGAATTTGAGTCACTTTGGACCATTTTTATCCCATTTTGGAATGATTTTGAGTAATTTTGGACAGGTTTCAACTGATTTTGGACAAATCTGAACTCATTTTGGGCATCGTTTAGTAATTCTACACAACTCAAACCATTTTGGACAAGTTTTAGCTCATTCTGGGCAAAGTTTAAGTTTCAAATCATTTAGAAAAATTGTGAGTGATTTGGGGCTTTTATTACGTCATTTTGAACATGTAACACACTTGTCACACACTGTAGGCATCATGTTGCCATGGAAACCGAGATGTATTTAGTTTAGTCGAGACGAATCACAGCAAGAAAGTCTGGATCAGTTGAAGCTGATTCAGAGTTTAGAGCTCAGTTTATTAACTCTGTGTGTGTGTGTGTGTGTGTGTGTGTGTGTGTGTGTGTGTGTGTGTGTGTGTGTGTGTGTGTGTGTGTGTGTGTGTGTGTGTGTGTGTGTGTGTGTGTGTGTGTGTGTGTGTGTGTGTGTGTGTGTGTCCGTAGAGGATAGCGGCTCTGACCGGTCGTCCAATCACGTGGGAGAAGCCGTGGGTTCCGAGGAGGAGGACTAACCGGCTGCAGCAGCGTCACAGCGGGCCGGACCCGCCCACCACCCACACGGAGCCAATCACCAGCCACGGCCATGTCCCCTCCTCCTACCAGCCGGCCAATCAGAAGACCCGGAGCACAGACCCCGCCCTCACTCCCCCCCCAGACCCCGACAGCGACCTGGAGTCCGGCGTGGCCGACCTCAGCAGCCGGTCGTCCAGCGACGGGAAGGAGGCGGAGCTAGAGTGAGACTGGGACTGACTGGGAGGCTGCTGATTGGTCGATTCATCCTCAGTTCTCTCACCTGTAATTCCTCTTTTTCCAAACGAAGGACAAACTCACCGACTCTTCCTGATGCCATTTTATAACTCGATTTTTGTTGCACGACCAGAAGAGCTGCTCTGTCTTTAATTTAACTCCAGAGTTAGTTTTTTTTACAAACTAAAACAATTAAATTAAATTAAACACTCTGATGCTTCACAGCTACATCTCCATGGTAACAGATGCTACGGAGCTAGATCTCCATGGTAACCGATCTCAACTGAGAGAAAATGCGACTTTTTCCTTTTGTTTCTGGAGTTAAATTAAAAATGGGATGAAGCTGTAGCTGGTTGGACGAATCCCCACGGACTGCAGGAGACCGAATCATCACAACGTTTCTTCAACAAACACCTGAAGCAGCTTGTTTTAGGACTTTCTTTTGGAAGATTCGCTGAGCGAGCGGTTAGCTCAGCGTCCAGTCTGATGGACTCCATGTTTATTCTACTGTCAGAAAGCTCGACTAGAAGCTGATTTAAAGTCTTATCTCTGGGAAACGATCAAATTTCTCATGTAGTGGCAGTGAGGTCCATGTTTCTGCCGTTAACGCTTCATATTCTCCACCTGAACCCTCGTGGGTGAATTTACCTCCAGGTTTGGTCTTGAAGACGTGAAATTCATCCTCAGGAACGTTCTGTCTGCGTTGATACCGACGTTTCTGAAGATAGTCCTCCAGTCAGACCAGAAACAGCTGCTGAGTTTGGAGGTTTAACGGCAGAAAAATTCCTCATTTTACTCGTTAGTTTTGTTTTTAGCTGTTGAGGGAGAACAGATCTACAGTCTGAACCAAATGTGAACAAATGTAAAAGTTTACCACGACAGCTGGAGCAGAGGTTTTCTTCTGTCGTTTTATGTGCAATTCTTTTTATTTGGAAGCCATTTATTGTTGTTTTTTTAACTGATGCTGTGGGGCTTGGTTGCCATGGTAACCGATGCTTCACAGTGAGATCCTGTCGTTTTATGTGCAGTTGTTTTTGTTTTAAAGCCAGTTATTGTTGTTTTTTTTCTTGCTGATTTCAGTGGAATCCAGTCGGGTGACATTTAGTTTTGCTTCCAGCTGATCTCTGACTCTACATTCCCACTCTGGAGCAGCAGAAGCACATTTTTGGGGTTTTATTCTGATAAATCTGTGAGACGACTCCCTATTCGAACCCTTGTTGTATTTAAAGCAGACGGACACTAAAGGCGTTCCTTCTGGAGGTTCTCCTCAGTAGATCTACTGTAGCTGTAGTGTGTCTGTGCAGAATGTGTGTGTCCTGTATCATCCATGTAAACGATCGATCAATAAACTCACTGTTAAAGGGACCAAACATCCGCTCCTGTTTCATTTATTGATCACAGTCCTGGGTGGAGACGCTGCGGCTTTTAATTTCCACATTCCACCGGTCGCGTTGTGTCTCCAGATGTCACTCTTCTCTTGGTCTAATTTTAACTGTATTTAATTTCAGTAGTTTTCTGTCACATTTTGGTTGTTTTTCATCTCATTGCAGCCATTTTGTGTCTTTTAGGTCACGTCTATACGATGACAAAAAAGTTATAGTTTAGTATGTCATCCAAAAGGTGACAAAAATGTCATAGTTTAGTATGTCATCCAAAAGGTGACAAAAACGTCACAGCTTGAGTGCCTGTATAGCTCAATGGGTTAAGCAGGCAAAGCATGTGTAGGGGCTGGTCTCTGACGCAGTGGCCAGGGTTCGATTCCTGCTTATGGCCTTCTGCTGCATTTATTCTCTCCCTTTCCTGTCTCGCTCTATCTCTCCTGTCAAATAAAGCATTGAAAAGGAAAAAAAATATGATATTGAATAAAACGCCGTAGTGTAGCATGTTGTCCAAAAAGTGACAAAAACATCATAGTTTAGTATGTCGTCCAAAATGCGACAAAAATGACATAGTTTAGTATGTCGTCCAAAAAGTGACAAAAATGTCATAGTTTAGTATGTCATCCAAAAGGTGACAAAAATGTCACAGTTTAGTATGTCGTCCAAAATATGACAAAAATGTCATAGTTTAGTATGTCGTCCAAAATATGGAAAAAACGTCATAGTTTAGTATGTCGTCCAAAATATGACAAAAATGTCATAGTTTAGTATGTCGTCCAAAATATGACAAAAATGACATAGTTTAGTATGTCGTCCAAAAAGTGACAAAAATGTCATAGTTTAGTATGTCATCCAAAAGGTGACAAAAACGTCATAGTTTAGTATGTCGTCCAAAATATGACAAAAATGTCATAGTTTAGTATGTCGTCCAAAATATGGAAAAAACGTCATAGTTTAGTATGTCGTCCAAAATATGACAAAAATGTCATAGTTTAGTATGTCGTCCAAAATATGACAAAAATGTCATAGTTTAGTATGTCGTCCAAAATATGGAAAAAACGTCATAGTTTAGTATGTCGTCCAAAATATGGAAAAAACGTCATAGTTTAGTATGTCGTCCAAAATATGGAAAAAACGTCATAGTTTAGTATGTCGTCCAAAATATGGAAAAAACGTCATAGTTTAGTATGTCGTCCAAAATATGGAAAAAACGTCATAGTTTAGTATGTCGTCCAAAATATGACAAAAACGTCATAGTTTAGTACGTCGTCCAAAATATGGAAAAAACGTCATAGTTTAGTATGTCGTCCAAAATATGGAAAAAACGTCATAGTTTAGTATGTCGTCCAAAATATGACAAAAATGTCATAGTTTAGTATGTCGTCCAAAATATGGAAAAACGTCATAGTTTAGTATGTCGTCCAAAATATGGAAAAAACGTCATAGTTTAGTATGTCGTCCAAAATATGGAAAAAACGTCATAGTTTAGTATGTCGTCCAAAATATGACAAAAACGTCATAGTTTAGTATGTCGTCAAAAATATGGAAAAAACGTCATAGTTTAGTATGTCGTCCAAAATATGACAAAAATGTCATAGTTTAGTATGTCGTCCAAAATATGGAAAAAACGTCATAGTTTAGTATGTCGTCCAAAATATGACAAAAATGTCATAGTTTAGTATGTCGTCCAAAATGTGACAAAAATGACATAGTTTAGTATGTCGTCCAAAAAGTGACAAAAATGTCATAGTTTAGTATGTCGTCCAAAATATGACAAAAACGTCATAGTTTAGTATGTCGTCAAAAATATGGAGAAAACGTCGTAGTTTAGTCTGTCGTCCAAAAGGTGACAACAAGGTCGTATCTTGTGTGCATATATAGCTCAATGGGTTAAGCAGGTGATCCATGTGTAACTGCCAGTCTCCGACGCAGTGGCCAGGGTTCGATTCCTGCTTGTGGTCTTTTGCTGCATTTATTCTCTCCCTTTCCTGCCTCGCTCTATCTCTCCTGTCAAATAAAGCATTGAAAAGGCAAAAAATATGATATTGAAAAAAACGCCGTAGTGTAGCATGTTGTCCAAAAAGTGACAAAAACATCATAGTTTAGTATGTCATCCAAAAGGTGACAAAAATGTCACAGTTTAGTATGTCGTCCAAAAAGTGACAAAAATGTCATAGTTTAGTATGTCTTCCAAAATATGACAAAAATGACATAGTTTAGTATGTCGTCCAAAACATGACAAAAACGTCATAGTTTAGTATGTCGTCCAAAAGGTGACAAAAATGACATAGTTTAGTATGTCGTCCAAAATGCGACAAAAATGTCATAGTTTAGTATGTCGTCCAAAAGGTGACAAAAATGACATAGTTTAGTATGTCTTCCAAAACATGACAAAAACGTCATAGTTTAGTATGTCGTCCAAAATGCGTCAAAAATGACATAGTTTAGTATGTCGTCCAAAATATGGAAAAAATGTCATAGTTTAGTATGTCTTCCAAAATATGACAAAAATTTCATAGTTTAGTATGTCGTCCAAAAAGTGACAAAAATGTCATAGTTTAGTATGTCGTCCAAAATATGACAAAAATGACAGTTTAGTATGTCGTCCAAAATATGACAAAAACATCATAGTTTAGTATGTCGTCCAAAAGGTGACAAAAATGACATAGTTTAGTATGTCGTCCAAAATATGGAAAAAATGTCATAGTTTAGTATGTCGTCCAAAATGCGACAAAAATGTCATAGTTTAGTATGTCGTCCAAAATATGGAAAAAATGTCATAGTTTAGTATGTCGTCCAAAATGCGACAAAAATGACATAGTTTAGTATGTCTTCCAAAATATGACAAAAATGTCATAGTTTAGTATGTCGTCCAAAATATGACAAAAACATCATAGTTTAGTATGTCGTCCAAAATGCGACAAAAATGACATAGTTTAGTATGTCGTCCAAAATGCGACAAAAATGACATAGTTTAGTATGTCTTCCAAAATATGACAAAAATGTCATAGTTTAGTATGTCGTCCAAAATACGGAAAAAATGTCATAGTTTAGTATGTTGTCCAAAATGCGACAAAAATGTCATAGTTTAGTATGCCGTCCAAAATGTGACAAAAACGTCATAGTTTAGTATGTCGTCCAAAATGCGACAAAAATGTCATAGTTTAGTATGTCGTCCAAAATGCGACAAAAATGTCATAGTTTAGTATGTCGTCCAAAAAATGGAAAAAATGTCATAGTTTAGTATGTCGTCCAAAAAATGGAAAAAATGTCATAGTTTAGTATGTCGTCCAAAATGCGACAAAAATGTCATAGTTTAGTATGTCGTCCAAAATGCGACAAAAATGTCATAGTTTAGTATGTCGTCCAAAAAATGGAAAAAATGTCATAGTTTAGTATGTTGTCCAAAATATGGAAAAAACGTCATAGTTTAGTATGTCGTCCAAAATGCGACAAAAATGTCATAGTTTAGTATGTCGTCCAAAATGCGACAAAAATGTCATAGTTTAGTATGTCGTCCAAAAAATGGAAAAAATGTCATAGTTTAGTATGTCGTCCAAAAAATGGAAAAAATGTCATAGTTTAGTATGTCTTCCAAAATATGACAAAAATGACATAGTTTAGTATGTCGTCCAAAATGTGACAAAAATGTCATAGTTTAGTATGTCTTCCAAAATATGACAAAAATGACATAGTTTAGTATGTCGTCCAAAATGTGACAAAAATGTCATAGTTTAGTATGTCGTCCAAAAGGTGACAAAAATGACATAGTTTAGTATGTCGTCCAAAATATGGAAAAAATGTCATAGTTTAGTATGTCGTCCAAAATGCGACAAAAATGTCATAGTTTAGTATGTCGTCCAAAATGCGACAAAAATGTCATAGTTTAGTATGTCGTCCAAAAAATGGAAAAAATGTCATAGTTTAGTATGTCGTCCAAAATGCGACAAAAATGTCATAGTTTAGTATGTTGTCCAAAATATGGAAAAAATGTCATAGTTTAGTATGTCTTCCAAAATATGACAAAAATGTCATAGTTTAGTATGTCTTCCAAAATATGACAAAAATTTCATAGTTTAGTATGTCGTCCAAAATGCGACAAAAATGACATAGTTTAGTATGTCGTCCAAAATGTGACAAAAACGTCATAGTTTAGTATGTCGTCCAAAAAGTGACAAAAATGTCACAGTTTAGTATGTCTTCCAAAATATGACAAAAACTTCATAGTTTAGTATGTCGTCCAAAATATGGAAAAAATGTCATAGTTTAGTATGTCATCCAAAATGCGACAAAAATGTCATAGTTTAGTATGTCGTCCAAAATGCGACAAAAATGTCATAGTTTAGTATGTCGTCCAAAATATGGAAAAAATGTCATAGTTTAGTATGTCGTCCAAAATATGGAAAAAATGTCATAGTTTAGTATGTCGTCCAAAATGTGACAAAAATGTCATAGTTTAGTATGTCGTCCAAAATATGGAAAAAATGTCATAGTTTAGTATGTCGTCCAAAATGTGACAAAAACGTCATAGTTTAGTATGTCTTCCAAAATATGACAAAAACGTCATAGTTTAGTATGTCGTCCAAAAAGTGACAAAAATGTCATAGTTTAGTATGTCTTCCAAAATATGACAAAAACGTCATAGTTTAGTATGTCGTCCAAAATATGGAAAAAATGTCATCGTTTAGTCTGTCGTCCAAAAGGTGACAAAAATGTCACAGTTTCGTATGTCGTCCAAAATATGGAGAAAACGTCGTAGTTTAGTCTGTCGTCCAAAAGGTGACAACAAGGTCGTGTCTTGTGTGCGTATATAGCTCAATGGTTTAAGCAGGTGACCCATGTGTAACTGCCAGTCTCCGACGCAGTGGCCAGGGTTCGATTCCTGCTTGTGGTCTCTTGCTGCATTTATTCTCTCCCTTTCCTGCCTCGCTCTACCTCTCCTGTCAAATAAAGCATTGAAAAGACAAAAAATATGATATTGAAAAAAACGCCGGAGTGTAGCATGTTGTCCAAAAAGTGACAAAAACATCATAGTTTAGTATGTCATCCAAAATGCGACAAAAACGTCATAGTTTAGTATGTCATCCAAAAGGTGACAAAAACGACGTAATTTAGTTGCATGTATAGCTCAATGGGTTAAGCAGGCAAACCATGTGTAGGTGCTGGTCTCTGACGCAGTGGCCAGGGTTCGATTCTTGCTTGCGGCCGTTTGCTGCATGTCTTCTCTCCCTTTATTGCCTATCTCTATCTCTCCTGTCAAATAAAGCTTAGAAAAGGCAAAAAATATAATATGGAAAAAACGTCATAGTTTAGTATGTCTTCCAAAATATGACAAAAATGACATAGTTTAGTATGTCGTCCAAAATATGGAAAGAATGTCATAGTTTAGTATGTCGTCCAAAATATGGAGAAAACGTCGTAGTTTAGTGAGTCTTCGAAAATATGACATAAATGTCATAGTTTAGTATGTCGTCCAAAATATGGAAAAAAATGTCATAGTTCAGCATGTCGTCCAAAATATGGAAAAAAATGTCATAGTTTAGTATGTCGTCCAAAATGCGACAAAAACGTCATAGTTTAGTATGTCATCCAAAATGTGACAAAAACGTCATAGTCTGGGGGCCTGTATAGCTCAATGGGTTAAGCAGGCAAACCATGTGTTGGTGCTGGTCTCTGACGCAGTGGCCAGGGTTCGATTCTTGCTTGCGGCCGTTTGCTGCATGTTTTCTCTCCCTTTATTGCCTATCTCTATCTCTCCTGTCAAATAAAGCTTAGAAAAGGCAAAAAATATAATATGGAAAAAACGTCATAGTTTAGTATGTCTTCCAAAATATGACAAAAATGACATAGTTTAGTGTGTCGTCCAAAATATGGAAAAAATGTCATAGTTTAGTATGTCGTCCAAAATGTGACAAAAATGTCATAGTTTAGTGTGTCGTCCAAAATATGGAAAAAATGTCATAGTTTAGTATGTCGTCCAAAATGCGACAAAAATGTCATAGTTTAGTATGTCGTCCAAAATGTGACAAAAATGTCATAGTTTAGTATGTCGTCCAAAATATGGAAAAAATGTCATAGTTTAGTATGTCGTCCAAAATGTGACAAAAATGACATAGTTTAGTATGTCGTCCAAAATATGGAGAAAACGTCGTAGTTTAGTCTGTCGTCCAAAAGGTGACAACAAGGTCATATCATGTGTGCATATATAGCTCAATGGGTTAAGCAGGCAAACCATGTGTTGGTGCTGGTCTCTGACGCAGTGGCCAGGGTTCGATTCTTGCTTGCGGCCGTTTGCTGCATGTCTTCTCTCCCTTTATTGCCTATCTCTATCTCTCCTGTCAAATAAAGCTTAGAAAAGGCAAAAAACATAATATGGAAAAAACGTCATAGTTTAGTATGTCTTCCAAAATATGACAAAAATGACATAGTTCAGTATGTCGTCCAAAATGTGACAAAAATGTCATAGTTTAGTATGTCGTCCAAAATATGGAAAAAATGTCATAGTTTAGTATGTCGTCCAAAATGTGACAAAAATGTCATAGTTTAGTGTGTCGTCCAAAATATGGAAAAAAATGTCATAGTTTAGTATGTCGTCCAAAATGCGACAAAAATGTCATAGTTTAGTATGTCGTCCAAAATGCGACAAAAATGTCATAGTTTAGTATGTCGTCCAAAATGCGACAAAAATGACATAGTTTAGTATGTCGTCCAAAATATGGAAAAAATGTCATAGTTTAGTATGTCGTCCAAAATGTGACAAAAACGTCATAGTTTAGTATGTCGTCCAAAATGCGACAAAAATGACATAGTTTAGTATGTCGTCCAAAATATGGAAAAAATGTCATAGTTTAGTATGTCATCCAAAAAGTGACAAAAATGACACAGTTTAGTATGTCGTCCAAAATATGGAGAAAACGTCGTAGTTTAGTCTGTCGTCCAAAAGGTGACAACAAGGTCATATCTTGTGTGCATATATAGCTCAATGGGCTAAGCAGGTGACCCCTGTGTAACTGCCGGTCTCTGACGCAGTGGCCGGGGTTCGATTCTTGCTTGTGGCCGTTTGCTGCATGTCTTCTCTCCCTTTATTGCCTATCTCTATCTCTCCTGTCAAATAAAGCTTAGAAAAGGCAAAAAATATAATATGGAAAAAACGTCATAGTTTAGTATGTCTTCCAAAATATGACAAAAATGACATAGTTTAGTATGTCGTCCAAAATATCACAAAAATGTCATAGTTTAGTATGTCTTCCAAAATATGGAAAAAAATGTCATAGTTTCATATGTTGTCCAAAATGCGACAAAATTGTCATAGTTTAGTATGTCGTCCAAAAGGTGACAAAAACGTCGCTGCTTGGGCTTCTGTATAGCTCAATGGGTTAAGCAGGCAAACCATGTGTAGGTGCTGGTCTCTGACGCAGTGGCCAGGGTTCGATTCTTGCTTGCGGCCGTTTGCTGCATGTCTTCTCTCTCTTTATTGCCTATCTCTATCTCTCCTGTCAAATAAAGCTTAGAAAAGGCAAAAAATATAATATGGAAAAAACGTCATAGTTTAGTATGTCTTCCAAAATATGACAAAAATGACATAGTTTAGTATGTCGTCCAAAATATGGAGAAAACGTCGTAGTTTAGTGAGTCTTCCAAAATATGACAAAAATGACATAGTTTAGTATGTCATCCAAAATATGGAGAAAACGTCGTAGTTTAGTCTGTCGTCCAAAAGGTGACAACAAGGTCGTATCTTGTGTGCGTATATAGCTCAATGGGTTAAGCAGGTGATCCATGTGTAACTGCCAGTCTCCGACGCAGTGGCCAGGGTTCGATTCCTGCTTGTGGTCTCCTGCTGCATTTATTCTCTCCCTTTCCTGCCTCGCTCTGTCTCTCCTGTCAAATCAAGCATTGAAAAGGCAAAAAATATAATATGGAAAAAATGTCATAGTTTAGTATGTCGTCCAAAATATGGAAAAAAATGTCATAGTTCAGTATGTCGTCCAAAAAGTGACAAAAATGTCACAGTTTAGTATGTCGTCCAAAAAGTGACAAAAATGTCATAGTTTAGTATGTCTTCCAAAATATGACAAAAATGACATAGTTTAGTATGTCGTCCAAAATATGACAAAAACGTCATAGTTTAGTATGTCGTCCAAAAGGTGACAAAAATGACATAGTTTAGTATGTCGTCCAAAATGCGACAAAAATGACATAGTTTAGTATGTCTTCCAAAATATGACAAAAATGTCATAGTTTAGTATGTCGTCCAAAATATGGAAAAAATGTCATAGTTTAGTATGTCGTCCAAAATGCGACAAAAATGTCATAGTTTAGTATGTCGTCCAAAATATGGAAAAAATGTCATAGTTTAGTATGTCGTCCAAAATGTGACAAAAATGTCAGTTTAGTATGTCGTCCAAAATGTGACAAAAATGTCATAGTTTAGTATGTCGTCCAAAATGCGACAAAAATGTCATAGTTTAGTATGTCGTCCAAAATGTGACAAAAATGTCATAGTTTAGTATGTCGTCCAAAATGTGACAAAAACATCACAGTTTAGTATGTCGTCCAAAATGCGACAAAAATGTCATAGTTTAGTATGTCGTCCAAAATGTGACAAAAACGTCATAATTTAGTATGTCGTCCAAAATGCGACAAAAATGTCATAGTTTAGTATGTCGTCCAAAATGTGACAAAAACGTCATAATTTAGTATGTCGTCCAAAACATGTAAAAAAGATGCTTACATAGCTCAACTGGTTGAGCGAGTGGCTTATAAACAAGACTCTGTCAGAGACACTGCTTCAGTTCCAGCTCATGGCTCTCCACTGCAATTTCTCTCTGTCTTCCTCTCTACTTCACTGTTGAACACTGCCCAAAATGTGGAAAATGATGTAATTTATTCATTTTTTCTTCGTTGGTTCAAGAGAAACTTTACATCATGTTTCTCGAAAGTCATCGTTTTACTGTAGAGCTGAAACATGCATTGTTGTCTCCATATTTTACAATATATATTTTTTAGCAAAAACCTGTGTTTTGTGTGTTTTTAAACAACAAAACGCAAAACTTAGACACACATCACATCAAGTTTCAGCTTAGAGACTTTATTATTTTTACCTTACAAACAAGAGAATTGCTCCCTTCATTTATCTCTCACAGTTCACATCTTTTCCAGTAGAATCTTCATAAAAACTTTATTGTAAGTGCTACGGATCAGTAATGTTACATGTTTGTTCATTATAAAGCTTTACTACACACTGATGGAAGGACTTTACAGTTCTGTGATGCTCTGATTCTGTGAACCAACTTTAAGCTCTCAGATTATCATTCATCAGTTTTTTTATTTATCATCTTTCGCCTGCATAGGAGGAGCTAAAAGGTGAAAACAGGAAGTGATGTGCTGCAGTTCATACCCCAGACTGTATAAACACAACTTCTACTGTAACAAAGAGAAACAAAATATGTCAGAAAAGAACTTTTATGTTCTGGTGACGTCATTTACAAGCAGAATCTGAGCAACAGCGACAGATGGATAAAGATCTTCACTGTGCTGGCCGTTTTCTCGAGAACAATGGTTAGAAAACGCTACGTGGACGACTCTGATGGTTTGACAGTATTTTAAAATCACAAAACTCAAAGTCGCCAAACCTTTTGGTGCATGACTTGCTGAGATGTCAACATCTAAAGCTGCCTTTAAATAAACTTGTGAAAATGACACAGGAAGCCGTGTACACCAAATGTTTGGCATTAAAACCAGGCGTAAGTTGTAAAAATCAGTTGTGAGCTAACAGCTACGTGGTTGCTACTGTCAGCGTACAGAAGCTACTGATGCTGACCATTTAGCAAGTTAACAAGAGTGATGCTAGAAATGTAAATGAAAAAACATAGTTTTTAGCCACACTTTTAGCTAACAATATAAACTACTATCTAGAAGTGTGGCTAACAGTTTAAATTGTAATCTAGAAGGGTGGCTAAGAGTTGAATTTGCTAGCTAGAAGTGTGGCTAACAGTTTAAATTGTTAGCGAGAAGTGTGGCTAACAATTTAAACTGTTAGCAACACTTTTATGGAAAATGTACCCTAAAAGTGAGGACAAAAACTCAAAGTAGCGTGAAATTTGTGCACAACTTTAGCGAGCTAATGAGAGTCCATTCATTCTCTATACACCGCTTTATCCTCACTAGGGTCATGGGGGGTGCTGGAGTCTATCCCAGCTGACTCGGGTGAAGACAGGGGACACCCTGGACAGGTCACCAGTCTGTCACAGGGCTACATATACAGACACACAATCACACTCACATTCACACCTACGGACAATTTAGAGTAACCAATTAACCTCAGCATGTTTTTGGACTGTGGGAGGAAGCCGGAGTACCCGGAGAAAACCCACGCATGCACAGGGAGAACATGCAAACTCCATGCAGAAAGATCCCAGGCCGGGATTTGAACCGGGATCTTCTTGCTGCAAGGCGAAATTGCAAACCACTACCCCACTGTGCAGCCCACTAATGAAAGCAATATTTGAAATGCCAACAAAAATCAGGATCATCTACATTTTCCTTGAACATCTTCTAAAGTGATAAAGAAACACTGCAAATGACCAAAACTACAGCATAAACTTTTACTAAATTTCCAGTTCTGAGGTCGTAAACACCACAAGGGGTGCCGTTCATTTGGATTCTTCCCATTTAAAAGCAGCAACATCCACAGAAACATGGCCAACCAAGAAGACGTTAGCTTGATGGAGGCAAACTTTGGGTTAATGGGGCCAATTCAAGAGTTGCGTATTAGCTGTTTCTACCAACGTTTATTTTATGGGATGCACCAGGTCTGTAGATTTCTGTTGTTTATTAGCAGCAACATTTTAATGCTAGCAGAGGTTCTTAAGATGCTCAGATCCAGTAGTTTCTACATTTTAATCAACACCAGAACCAGATGGCAGCAGAAAGTTCTGACGTCTTTAGGTTTCTCTTCTGTTGTTTTTTCGAATCTAGAATGACTGAACAGAAATCAAAAGAAGCTCCAAACAGACAAATCCAACGTCTGAAAACTAAAGTTCGTAGGTTCAGTCTCAGACGTAGGAGACGCAAAAGGACGAATCGTGGATGGAAGAGGTTCAGTTTTGGTCTCTTTCGTCGTGGAGGTTCTCAGGAGAAGAAAAGCTGTCGGCAGAGCTGCAGAGTTTCTTCTGGACTTGACACCTCGTGTCCGATGGTCCGCGGGTCGCTGTAGATCTCGTAGTCGTTTCCTCCCTGAAACAACACGTTGGATTAACAAGCTTCATATTGTAATTAAACACTTTGAAGAGACTGACTGAGGTTTTAGTTCCACCAGAGTCTGACAGAAGTTCTAGAAAACAAACATCCCAAAACCACAAAACTGTGTGCAGTGATTTTAAGTCTATGTGGTGATTTTATGTCTTTATGTGGTGATTGTAAGTCTTTTTGTAGTGATTTTATGTCTTTCGTGGTAATTTTAAGTCTTTTTGTGGTGATTTTATGTCTTTATGTGGTGATTGTAAGTCTTTTTGTAGTGATTTTATGTCTTTCGCTGTGATTTTAAGTCTTTTTGTGGTGATTTTATGTCTTTAGTGGTTATTTTAAGTCTCCATGTGGTGATTTTATGTCTTTTTGTGGTGATTGTAAGTCTTTTTGTGGTGATTTTATGTCTTTAGTGGTTATTTTAAGTCTATGTGGTGACTTTATGTCTTTTTGTGGTGATTGTAAGTCTTTTTGTAGTGATTTTATGTCTTTATGTGGTGATTGTAAGTCTTTTTGTAGTGATTTTATGTCTTTCGCGGTGATTTTAAGTCTTTTTGTGGTGATTTTATGTATTTTTTGTGGTGATTTTAAGTCTTTTTGTGGTGATTTTATGTCTTTAGTGGTTATTTTAAGTCTATGTGGTGACTTTAAGTCTGCAGTGATTCTGCGTTGTTTTGTCGTGATTTCAGATATTTTTGTGGTGATTTTCATCTTTTTGTGGCAATTTCAAAGTTTTTCTGATCTTCTGTCTTTAGTGGTGATTTATGTTCTTTTATTCTACAGTCTCATTTATCAGACGCTTTTGTCCAAAGCGACGTACAACACAAGCAAGAATTCAGACATGAGGAAAAACCTTTACTAAGTGCAAAAGTGCTTCAGGTGCGATTGGTCAAAGGTGTTTATGCAGTCTTTGCATCTTTGTGTTGATTTCACGTTTTAGTGGTGACTTTATATCTTTTTGTGTGTTTTTGTTGGGACTTTTTTCTTTTTTTAATCATGATTCGATACATTTTTTATCATTATTTCAGTCTTTTCTGTCACGATTTTGTGAATTTTTTGTGTTTTGTGACTCTGGTTATTTGGCATCTTTTTGTGGTGATTTATGTCTTTTTATGCAGTTTTTGGATCTTTAGTGATTTTCATTCTTTTTTATTACAATTTTATGATGGGGGGGTTGTGAGTCTGTGGTAATGTAATGTCTCTATGATTTTTTCTCATCTCAGTTATTGTATAACCTCCTGGTCACAGGCAACGATCACAGCAATTCGTCCAGTAAGAATGATCTATAACAGAGCCTTGAAAATACTGGCTAGAAAATCTGTTAGAACCCACCATTGTGAAGGTTTGCAGAGGTTGCACTTTCTTAATTTTGAAAATTTTATAAATTTCTGTAATTTAAAACTAATGTATAAATGTCTGTACAATCAAGCCCCTGAGGTTCTTGGACAGTTCATTGTTCCACTTAGAGCAACAGGCTCAAGAACACGCGGAGCCTCTAATGGGAATGTGAAAGAGCCGAGGAGAGACACTGTGTTTGGAAGATGTGCCTTTTCTGTTCAGGTTACTAAACTGTGGAACTCTCTGTCACGCGAACTGAAACAAGACCGAGATCTAGGAACCTTTAAAAATGAACTGAAGCGGGTTTTAAAAGGGGATCAGGTCTGCAACCATTTTTAGATTGAACAAAATGTATTTGTCTTTGTATTAATGTTGTTGTTTTATTTTATTTTTTTCTTTCTTTCTCTCTTCTGTAAAAGCCCTTCTAGGGACGGACTTTGCAAATTGGCTCTGGCTATAAATGTCATAGTGTTATACATGTTTATTGTATACACTGGTCCCTATTAAATAAACAACAAATAAAAAGAAATTTATGGATATTTTTTGTATTGATTTCACAATTTTTTGTAATTTCCCACTTTCTTGTGTTAATTTTGTGTCTTTTGTTGTGATTTCAGACAGTTTTGTGGTGATTTTGTGTCTGACATTCTTGCATCTTTTCTGGTGATTTCACATTTTTTGTCTTTTAGTGATTATTTATGGCAAGGCAAATGTATTTATGCAGCACATTTCAACAACGAGGCGATTCAAAGTGCTTTACAAAGACGTTAAGAACAGAAGATGACGATTATTAAAAGAAAAACAAAAGAAAACATTTATGAAATCATTTTTAAAAAATGTCCTTTTGTGCAGTTTTTGCATCTGTTTGAAGTGGTTTTGTGTGGGTTTTTTTTGCTTTTTTATCGTAATTTGATATATTTTTTATTGTTATTTTCAGTCTTTTCTATCACAATTTTGTGACTTTTTATGCTTTGTGACTCTTTCTGGTTATTCTGCATCTTTTTGTGGTGATTTATGTCCTTTTTGTGCAGTTTTTGCATCTTTTTCTGTTGATTGCACGTTTTTGTGGTGATTTTTAGTCTTTTTTATTACAATTTCAAGATTGTTTTGGTGCTTATGAGTCTGTTTGTGGTTATTTTGTGTCTTTTTGGTGGTAATTTAATGCCTTCTTGCATCTTTTTTGTGTTGATTTCACGTTTTTTTTTTGGTAATTTCACACTTTTTTGTGTTGATTTTGTGTCTTTACACAAGAACATTCCTCCGCCTGCAGACTTTCACTTTCAAATAAACGGAATATTTTTGGTTTGTGCTTCACCATCTCTGATTTTCCTTCAGGATTAATGAAGTTTGCTCTCATAGTTTATCTAAAAGGCCGCCTGAAGCCGCTGAAAGTGTCAGACTGAGGCTCCTAATGACAAAAGGTTAATCCTGATGGTGTGTGTGTCTGAATGCAGCCGTTAAACACTCACAGGTTTGGTTTTGTCTCCAAAGAAGTGGATGGTGGAGTAGTCGTCCTTCTCTACGATCCCCAGACAATACCTCTTATCCCAGCCGTCAGGAAACACGTCGAAGCTGATCTGACCTCCTGCAGCACATTTAGAACAGGATTTACATTTAAATGTCCCGTTAATCTGCTTTCATTTAAACACAGACGCTGCTCTGAACGACCTACCAATGGAGAACGAAAGTCCTTTTCCTTTGAATTCTTCCTTCAGAACCGACACAAACTTCTCCCTGATTTTCTCTTTCTGGAAGAAGCAGAAAAGAAAAACTCACATTGGCCTTTTTTTTAAACCTTTTTACTCCAAACTGAAATGATTCAATCAGAAAAGAGGTGAAATCGTGATTCATATTCAGCGAAATGAGTGAATTTAAGCAGTAAAACTGGAATTTTATGGTTTGAACGAGCAAAGTTGAAGCTGCTTTAATTCTACCGGAGGACAAAGACAAACATTCTCACATTAAGAAGAAGTTTAGTTTGTCAAACATCTAAAAAACTGCGGGGATTTTCAACTCTCTGAACTGTTTTTAGTGTGCAGTTTCATCAGGAAAAACTATTTAAAAACAGATTTAAATCTGTTAAATTTCATCAAAAACAATGAATTTAAAAATAAATGTTTTTCACCAAATATATTCTGTAAAAAACAAAGAATTTAGATTTAGAGCTCCACAGAGAAACAAATACACATACATGCAATTACTCAGAATTTGTCTAAAATGACACAAACATGTACAAATTACATCAACTCACATAAACGGACACAAAAACTGTCTAAAATTGCATAAATAAATGCAGAATGGCTAAAAAAAATCAAAATGACTCAAAATGTGTCAAAAATGACAAACTTGTGCAAAAATCAGTGTAAAAAATGTTTAAAAAATGACTCAAAGACTGTAAAATGTCATAAATGTGTGAAGAATTGTTGAAAAAATATGTAAAAATTCCTCAAAACTTGGGAATGTGTTGGGAAAACCCAACACACCGGATGAATAAATAAATGCAGCCTGGATCAGAAACAGAAAACAGAGGAGCAGGTTGTTGAAGATCCATCAGCATGGAGGAACATCTTCTACTGATGGAATTATTCACATCCAAAATGACTCAAACTTCTGCAAAATCAGTAAAAATGGTCAAAATGACTAAAAAAAAACTGTCAATAACCTGTCCACAATTGTTAAAAAAAATATTCAAAATGCTTCAAAATTTGTCCAAAATGACATAAACTCGTGCAAAATGAGTTTAATTCTCCTGTTGTCTTCATTTACAGGCACAAAAAAATATTGTTTTCTCATCTGAAAAAAAATTCCAAAAATTCAGCAAAAAAATCCACAAATTTCTGAAAATTTGCAAAACTTCAGGAAGAAAATTCCAATAATTCCTTAAAAGTTTTATTTTTAAAATATCCCAAGAATTTGGCAACAAAATTCTTGTAAATATTTTCCAAAAAAATGAGCAAAAATCTTCCAAAAAAAATCCTAAAAATATCTAAAGTGATTACATACATATCAGTAAAACTTAAGATAGTTTCTATGAGGTGATTTTGTGACTCAAAATCACCTCATAGAAACTCAAAATCCAGCGAAATTCACTGGATTTGGGTTGATTTTTATGTGACTGTTCTTAAAGAAACATTTTTAACATTTCTTCTTTTCCCGCCAAGAAATGTTCAAAAATTTCCCAAAAATGTTGAAAATGTGGGCATCATAAGTTTCATTTTCAAACTTTAAATAATGGGACAAATTATTTTAAAACGGTCTAAAATGACAAAAATCTGCCCAGAACGGCAGAAAAAAATCCTCAAAACCTGCTGGATGAATAAATAAAAGCAGCTCGGCTCAGAAACAGAACAGAGGAACCGGTAGCTCAAAACATTCATGAGAACGTGTCAGGTTTAAATGAACCACATCTATCTATGATCTACTGATGAATGCAGACGGAAATGATGCGTTCTCCAACTCGTTCCGTGGGTTCTACCTGGTCCAGCTCGTAGAACTCCTTCCTCTCCTCCAGCGTACAGCTGCGACCGATCGGAGACACGTTCAACATTCCGTTACGGAACTCGATGAACGTTCCCCTGGAGGACCACAAAGACACAAAGAGTCACATCTAGAACCACAGAGACGTTCTGTCAGCCGCAGACCCAGACCAGAACCACAGAGATGTTCTCCTCGTACCTCTTCCTGGGCAGCTTGATCCTGGACATGTAGTTCAGGCAGAAGTTGATGAAGTTCTGCAGGAGTTCTTCACCCATGTGAGCCTGGATGGACTGAAAGAACACTTCCTGTCACATGACCTCACCACACTCACGTTCTACGCTCACGTTCTAACCTCAGGTTCTACATTCAGATTCTATGTTCAGGTTCTACATTCATGTTCCACATTTAGGTTCTATGTTCAAGTTCTACACTGAAGTTCCATGTTCAGGTTCTAACATCAGGTTCCACATTCAGGTTCCATGTTGAGGTTCTTCGTTCAGATTGTATGTTAAGGTTCTATATTCAAGTTCCACGTTCATGTTCCACATTCAGGTTCTATGTTCAGGTTCTACGTTCAAGTTCTAAGTTAAGGTTCTACGTTTAGGTTCCATGTTCAGGTTCCACATTTAGGTTCTACGTTAGTCTCACCTGTACAGACAGCAGTGTTCCATCCTTATAGGCCACCAGTCCGTTCTCAGCGAACACGTAGTCCACCTTCTGGATGACTGCAACAGGAAGTGGACAGTCAGCCGGATGCTAACCGTGCCAACAGGCAGATTCTAACTGGTAGATGCAAACAGCTAGATGCTAATAGACAGATAGTGACAGGTGGATGCTAACAGCTAGATGATAGCTAGTGAATGCTAACAGCTACATGCTAACAGGTAGATGCTAATTTAGGTGCTAGATGCTAACAGTTAGATGCTAACTGATAGATGCTAACAGCTAGATGCTAGATCCTAACTAGTGGATACAACAGCTAGATCCTAATTCAGGTGCTAGATGCTAACAGTTATATACTAACAGTTAGAATACTAACAGGTAGAATACTAACAGGTAGATGCTAATTCAGGTGCTAGATGTTAACAGTAAGATGCTAACAGGCAGAATGTTAATAGCTAGATGCTAACAGCTAGATGCTAATTCAGGTGCTAGATGCTAACAGCTATATACTAACAGAATACTAACAGGTAGAATACTAACAGCTAGATGCTAATTCAGGTGCTAGATGCTAATAGTTAGATGCTAACAGGTAGAATGCTAACTGCTCACCGTCACTCCCCAGCTGCTCCTGGATCTTACTGAGGTCTGATCCTCCAACGACTCCTACTCGAACCCGAGTCTTCAGCTTCTGCAGGAACTCGGACATTTCTGGAGTCACGACCTGAAAACACAAACGAAACACAAACAAAACACAAACTAAATTTACCGACAGTTTGTTTATTTTTTTGTGTTGATTTCAGATGTTTTTGTGGTGATTTTGTTCTTTTATCATGATTTGATGATTTTGGTGTTTTTGTGTCTTTTTTGTTAAGTTTTACATTTTTCTGGCAATTTCAGTTTTTTGTTGTAATTTCGTATTGATTTTAGATGTTTTGTAGCATTTTTGCATGTTTTTGCAGTTGTTTTATGTGTTTTGTGGTAGTTTTGTGTTGTATTATCATGATTGGTGAATTTCTTGATGTGTTTGAGTCCTTTTGTGTCTCTTTTTGGTTATTTTGCTTCTTTTTGTAGTAATTTTATATCTTTTTAGTGGTGATGCTTGGACTCACAACCTGACAATCCAAACCCACTACATTTATTAGGGGTGCAACGGATCAAAAAAACCTCACGGTTCGGATCGTATCACAGTTTTGAGTCACGGATCGGATCAATTTTCGGATGAGCAAAAAAAAAAAAAGACACGATCTTCTCACTGAAGTGGGTGCGCGATGGGATCTCCTAACGTGGTTCAAGCACGTTCAGCATGTTTAAACCCCATGTTTTACACCACGGAATATGGCCTCATGTCTGCAGCTATAAACATCCCAACAGCTTCTGTAACATCTGTGTAGGTTCTCATTCATCCAGGTCATGGTTATCCAAAGTAATTTAAATCAATCCACTGGTCTTTAAGAAAGTTCCTTGAAGACATTTCACCTCTCATCCAAGAGGCTTCTTCAGTTCTGGTGGTGGACTTTCTTAAAGTCCAGTGGATGGATTTAAACAACTTTGGATAGCTTCTGTAACAGCTTTAGCCCGGTCGGATTCCGCAGCAAGGGGCCGTTTAAATGCCACGGTGATCAGCGGTTGTTGAGCAGCCTTCATCTTGGCTCCTGTCACTGACACATCCAGGTGATGTCACTTCATATGGGTGGTCATGCTGTAAAGTCCTAAACAATTAGAAGTACAAGGGCTGACTAAAAAACAGCTGCACCTATAAAAATAACCAGCTGTACTTTATTTTATCATGGCTGCCTGCCCTGTAGAAGGAGTCTTGTTGTGCACTGATGCTCTGCTCACAGAGCTCCTCCAACACTCGCAATGGTACCTGGTCAACTCGTGCGTATTCAAACTTGTGCCTATGCAAGGGTTAGGGACGACAATTCAGCAACTGCCAGTGGTTATAAATCCATGTTTGATCACCATAAATAAATAATAAAACATATATTTTACATTCACTCAATACATACAAGTTTGCATACGCACCAGTTTGCATACACACGAGTTGACCAGTATCCCTCGCAATGTTCCCTGAAAGCCTTGATACGACATAAAGTACATGAATAGGTAGATCTCCTTCTTCTTGGTTGAGCTCTTTCTATCTATAAAAACACCTGGACTGGTTTTAATGTAGGATAGAACAGCTAAACAACAAAACAGGTGATTTCTATCTTTCTTTCTTTGACAATCGTGGAGATAAGAACAAACAGCACGGACCACTATCTGTGGTTTTACTGGTCTGACAGGATTTACTCGAGTTTCCAGTCATTAGCACGATGCTAGCAGGATCCAACGGAAACTCGGTTAGCATAGGCGTCGTGTAAGCTAGCAGCATGTTTGTTGACCACGAAATGTTGCTTTTTTAAATATTCGTGCTACAAAAACGTGTCGCTGATTTATAAAATCTGTATTTAGTTTGAATGTTTACTTGTAAAGCTCACAAACTACAAAAAAACAACAGAAAGTGTTTCAATTTTTCGGTCCGTCAGACACTTCCGGGTTTCACAAGAAGGTAGAATCCAGAATTAAAAACAAATAATCGATTACTGGTTTTTGACCAACATATTTGTTAACTGTAGCTGGCAGCTCGTTTCTGTTCATCACTTTAGAACGTTTTAAATCACAGTTTAGTTGTTAGCCAGCGGAACTATTTAGCTTCTGCGGAGCGATTTACGGGTCGGACGAACTACGATAACAACGTGGAGCCGGAAGTGACAGAAGTTACTGTCATGTTTCTGTGAATGGATGGACACACAAACACCTACCTGTCTCGCGGCCGTGAGCGTTCCGTCCACGTCAAACAGGCACAGCGTGGTCGTGTCCGCGGCGGCCTCGCTCATGTCGGTACCGGTCCGTTCCTCTGAGTTCCTCTGAGTTCCTCTGGGTTCTCTGTAGTTCTTCAGTCCAGCTGCTCAGAACTACAAATGCTGCCGCCGCAGAGCAGAGCAGAGCAGCGCCTTCTTCTTCTGTGGTGTTTTACGTAGACCTGCGCTGCGTGGCGCCGCCTGCTGCTGAAGAGAAAAACGGAACCAGTCAAGATGATTATTCTGCATATTGTTGCATATTTTGACCTATTGCACATGCTTTTATCTTATTTTTTAGACATTTTTTTCAGTAAAAACATTTTTTGCAAGCAAGCAAGCAAAATGTATTTATATAGCACTTTTCACTGAAATGAATTCACAAAGTGCTTCACAGTAAATTCAGTAGTGAAAATTAAAATCAGCAATAGACAAACAAGGAGTGACATAACCGAGTGCACAAACACAAAAACATACAAACAAGTTGTCCCAACAACACTGCCTCACTAAAAGCCTGACTGAACAGTCAGGTCTTCAGTTGCCTTTTAAAGGACTCAACAGAATCTAAAGTGTGCAGAGACAGTGGCAAAGCATTCCATAGCCTAGGGGCCACTACTTGAAAGGCCCGATCCCCTCTGCTTTTTAAACGGGTATGGAGAATGAACAGCAAACCTTGGCCTGAGGATCTCTGAGAACGTTTTGGGTTGTAGCATTTTACAATATCAGAAATATAAGCTGGAGCTTGACCATTCAGAGCTCTAAAGGTGATAACTAAAATTTTAAAATGAATCCTCAAATGAACTGGGAGCCAGTGCAGTTCTTTTAAAACGGGGGGGATGTGATCTCTTTTTCTAGTGCGGCAGAGTTCTGAACAGCCTGTAAGCGATGAAGTTCTTTCTGGCTCAGACTAGTAAAAAGGCCGTGAAGAAATTAAGGCATGAACGATCATTTCAGAGCTCTCAGCTTAGAAATATTCCTTAGCTGGAAAAAGCAGTTTCTAATTAAGTTTTTTGTGTGATGCTCCAGAGACAAAGCAGAGTCAAAGATAACACCCAGATTTATGAGAACTGACTGAATGGACGAGTGTAAGGTGAGGTTTTTTGCAGTGTTTTTTTTTGTGATGATTTAATGATTTTTTTGTCTTTTGGTGTAGATTTCGCTTATTTTGTGGTAATTTAAGGTCTTAAATGCAGTTTTTGCATCTTTCTATGTTTATTTCAGATGTTTTTGTGGTGACGTGTCTTTTTGTCACATTTTTGCATGTTTTTGTGGTGGCTGTGTGTATTTTTGTGGAGATTTCGTGCCTCTTTTTAGTGATTTTGTTTCTTTTTGTGGTGAGTTTGTGTCTCTTTTGTGTCAATTTTGTCTCTTTTTGGTGATTTTGCATCTTTTTGCAGTAATTTTGTGTCTTTTATCATTAATTGATGCATTTCTTGGTGTTTTTTAAGTCTTCGCACTTTTTTGTCTTTATTTCATGCGTTTTTGTGGTGATTTTGTGTCTTTTTGTGTTGATTTCACATGTTTTTCTGGAAATGTCACAGTTTTTGTTCTGATTTTGTGCCGATTTCAGATGGTTTTGAGGTGATTTTCTGTCTTTTATCATAATTTCATGCTGCAGTTTTAACTTCTTGTTTCGTCCTGTTTGTGCTGCTGTGAACAGCGTGATTTGAGTTTCTAATGAGCTCAGACTTGATTTGCAACCAAGCACTGTCTCCAACAAAAGCGAAAACGTGGTGCTGATGTCTTCCTTTCACATGGATTCAAACCTCCACCTTCTCCCCCCCCCCCCCCCCCCCCCCTACCTGGACGACGGCAGCAGGGAGTCCCTCCAAATAAATGTAAATTACATGGATAACAGGTCAGATCAGGCCTCAGTGGAAGGTTTCCTTCGGTTTGTTTACTGGAATTAAAATGTTTTATCCTGCAGCATTTCTTCATATAAAATGTTCCAGACATCTGCAGTAGTTTCACATGTTGGATATTTAAAATTAAGATAAAAACAAAGAACAAACTGAACCTGAAATGTAAATTTTGAAGATTTTTTCTCTTTATTTCACAATTTCAGTGTTAATTTCTACTATTTGTGATACTTTAATGTTGACAGAACTAAACCTGCTGCTATGTTTCCTCTAAAAGTTCCAAACAGAACAACAGAAAACCCAAAAGTTTACAGTTTACCGTGTTTTAGTTCAAATGCTGCCAAAACTAAAGCGTTTTTTTTTTTTTTTTACAATTTTAATTAGATGGTTATTGAGGAAATAAAATGCAGTAATGAAAATATGATCGTGAACTTCTCTGTTTACCAAAATGACCAGTAAAAAGTCTAACTCTAACAGGAGGTGGTTCAGTTTAATGCCTGGTGTGTCTTAATGTGACATATATTAACTCATATTTTACAATTATTTGAATTTATACATCACATAGTCTTATACGACAGCCAGTAACTAACCAAATCTCCAATATTTATTGAATAAAATGTGGCGTACTGCAGGTAAATTCAGTCAAAATGCCAGATCATGTGAGTTTTTAATTGTATTTTGACTTTTAAATGTAGTAAAAAATCTATAAATTAACAGTAAAAGCATTTCTAAAATGTGTTTTGGAGACCATTTTACCATCAGGACCTATCTGTGGTGGAGAGAAAATGTCTGAAGCCATGTAATATTTAATTATAATGTGAATTGTTTCAGGCTTTTTGTGTTGTTTTCATGTTGTGAAAGCTGTCACTGCACAATCATGTTAACTTTATACTACATATAGTTCTAAACAGCAGCAATTAATCCATCAGTCCCAATATTTAATCAATAAACTGTGTTATGCAGCCAAATGCCCAACTATGTGAGTTTTTAATTGTTTTGACTTGTAAATGTGGTAAGCATAAATAGATTAACAATGAAAACGTTTAAAATCAGATTTTGAAAGCCACTATATCATCAGTAGGTGAAAGAAAATGTCTGAAGCCGTGTAATATTTATTATAATATTTTTGTATTTGAGTTCCTTTGTCTTTTTGTATTGTTTTCATGCTAAAATGCCAGATTATATGTATTTTATTATTATTTTGACTTCTCTGTATGAAAGTGGCCACTGAGGCTCTGTTTCTGGATGAACCCGCCGAGCAGGTTTTGTTTTTATCTATTTATTTACTCATTTAACCGGAGACAGAAGCCGTTCTGTTGTGGCTGCCGGTAGAAAACAAACGGTTAAACCATAACCAGACACATCGGGACGCTTTTCTCCGCCAGCAGCGAACAAAGAAGCTTTTTCGCGCCATACGTTTAAAACCCAGCCGCAGCCAATCAGCGCTCAGGGGACGCACACAAACATGATGGGAAGCTTCGACCAATCGTGGCGGCTTTTTCCTCCCGAGCCCTGGTTCAAATTTAAATGCAGATTTTCCAACCAATCGTCTCACAGCGGGGGTGGAGCTTAGGAGCTAGTTCTAGTCAAGTTAGTTGGGCCTCGCGAACGGTGACAAAACAGTTGCGCGTTCTTCCTCATTCAGTCGGTTACTGGTTGTCTCGCCGAGAACAGGTAAGGTTTGTTGTTTTTACCGCTTTATCTCATGTTTTTATCATTTAAAGTTATCTTTCACGGCTTGATTTAATCTACACAACACCCAGCTTGTGTTTGATCAGCTTTACTGCTACTTAAGCCCGTTTAGTTAACTCACGGTTTGAATTTATGTCGTTTCAACGTTTGCGTAAATTAGTTTAAATCTCGTTTGTGGAGGAAACTGTCGGTTTGAGTTCGTTTGAATCAACTAAAGGTGGAGTTTGTCTGTTTTCACAGCGGTTCAATCTGCCCAACTTAGTGCGCAACATGCACTTCAAACGCCATTTGGTCTGGTAGCTTAGCCTGCTAGCTCTACTCCAGGTTTAACTCCGAATGAAGTCTGGGTTGGGTTCGGTTCTGGTTCTGGCTCTACGGCCGGCCGGCTGACGGCTACAGACCGCCGTGTTTGTGCGGGACTGAACCGGTTCGTACCGGGTCACTTTGTTGGGGAAGTTTCGGGCGCAGCCGCGGTTTAGGCGGGAAGATACAAAATGGAGTCGCGTCTTTTTGTCCCAGAGAGGCAGAAATCCGATTAGAGCTTAAAAACAGCCTCCGGGCGGCCGCAGGCTTTATCAGAGCCGCAGAAATACCACTTAGAGCAGGAGACGACGGTTGTGGGGATATTTATTATCATCTAGATTAATTCAGTTTAAAAGTTTACGTGCTTGTGTAAAGTTTTGTAGCTCACCGACATTAACAGGCTGTTTCTTGTGGCGTTTTTTGTTTGTAGGTTAATCGCAGTCATGAGAAAAGACCCAAACAAGCCGAGAGGAAAAACCTCCTCCTACGCCTTCTTTGTGGCGACCTGCCGGGAGGAGCACAAGAAGAAACACCCAGGAACCAGCGTCAGCTTCTCTGAGTTCTCCAAGAAATGCTCCGAGAGATGGAAGGTGATGAACTGGGCGGTGTTTAGCTCTTATCAGGGCTCTCCACACTACAAAAATTGTTCAAGATAAATCAAAACTGGTTTCAAGTTATTGAAAACAAACTGAAAGTTACTGAAAATGTTCCCAAAATGGTTCAAAATCTGACTAAAATTAGCCAAACTAGTAAGAAAAGCAAGAAAACTGCAAATGAGAGGTTAGGTATGCATGATATAAAAGCTGAATGTCTGTTTTAAGACTTCTTCCTCCTGTCTTCTGTAGAGCATGACTCCTAAGGAGAAGGGGAAGTTTGAGGAAATGGCCAAGAGCGATAAGGCCAGATACGACAGAGAGATGAAGTCCTACATCCCTCCTAAAGGCGCCAAGAAGGGCAAGAAGAAGAAGGACCCCAATGCCCCCAAGAGGCCCCCGTGAGTCCATGTTTGGTGTTCTTAAGAAATAAACCGTAGAAAGTCACTTTGCCGGGTTCCGGTTGTTGAACCTTCTCCCCCTTTGTTCCTCCTCAGCTCCGCGTTCTTCGTGTTTTGCTCGGACCACCGCTCCAGGATCAAGGAGGAGAACCCCGGGATCTCCATCGGCGACATCGCCAAGAAGCTGGGCGAGCTGTGGGCCACACAGAGCCCCAAGGACAAGCAGCCCTACGAGGCCAAGGCTGGCAAACTCAAGGAGAAATACGAGAAGGTACGCACAAGATCACAGACGTATGATAATGTAGTGATGCTGCAGTAAATATGGACTGTTTAGTGTAAAACAGATCAAAACTGGTTTAAAAGGACTCATGATTGACTTAAAACTCAGTAAAATGAGTCCAGAATGACTAAAAGCTGGTTTAAAATGACCGAAAACTCCTCAAATGACTTGAAACGGGTTCCATGTGACTCTCAATTTGTCTAAAATCACTGAAAATGGGTTCAAAATGACTCATTTGTCCAAAATAAAGCTGGTTTAAATTGACTTGAAGCTCAGTAAGATGACTGAATACGTGTTCAGAATGAATAAAATGTTCCTGTTCATTTCTTTCCAGGACATGGCCGCCTACAGAGCCAAGGGCGGCTCAGGGAAGAGCGACGCCGGGAAGAAGAGCGGCCCCGGACGGCCCGCCCCCAAGAAGGCCGAGCCGGCCGACGATGACGACGACGACGACGATGAAGAGGAGGACGACGAGGAGGAGGATGAAGATGACGATGATGAGGATGATGACTAAAGTGTGTTAAAGGATGTGAAGTTTGTTGAGCTTAACTCCGTTTGTTTGTGGATGATTCCATCAGTATAGCCTGCTGTCCCTGTAGGGTCTGACCTGTACTCCTCCAATTCAGGGATCTAGTTTTTGTTGCTTATTCCCCGTATGAATTCTTATTTTGACTGTTTTTCTGCTGAGCTGGGGTTGTTTCCATCGTAGCCCCAGATGTAAGTCTCCTGTGATCAAACGTGGACTTCTGTGCAGGCGGTGGACAGCAGCAAGTAAAGTTTGTTTTGTTCTTGTTTTTTTTTTTAAAGAAATTATTGTTTCTGGAAGCACTGCTCATGTTTTCTGTTGTAGTGGTGCTGCTGTTTCTTCACTGTCGTTTTACTACCAGGATTTATTTGTAGTTGGATTAAAAGTGTTTGCAGCCATTTTTAATGTGGAACTCTGAAGACTTGTAGAACGGATTTTCTTTTGTAATAAAATTTTGTATATTGATTATAAACGTGTGGAAATGGGACTTATTGAGGGTTTAATCCCATTAATGAAGCTCTTGTTCTATTTAGGTGCAGATTAGTGACTTTAGTAACACCTGAGTTCAGCTGTGAGCTGCCAGCATGAACACCTGGCAGGAGGTTTTAGTCACCTGGGTCCAGGTAGGAGAGTCCAGCTGCTTTTAGTCAAACATCAAATGAGGGCAGACTCAGAAAACGATTTAAGATTTTTAAAACGGTGATGCTGAAAGATACAAAAGGGACACTAAACGATGGGATGTTAGACGCATAAACGACACTAAATGATAAACAAGTAACACCAAAAGATGAGAAATGACAAATCCAAAAATGGTTGTATTTATATAGTACTTTTTATCCAAAGCACTTCACATGATACGTCACATTCACACACTGATAGTGGAAGCTGCCATCCAAGGCGCTAACCACGACCCACCAGGAGCAGTTAGGTGTCACTTAACAT
This sequence comes from Acanthochromis polyacanthus, assembly GCF_021347895.1. Taxonomy (NCBI): domain Eukaryota; kingdom Metazoa; phylum Chordata; class Actinopteri; family Pomacentridae; genus Acanthochromis; species Acanthochromis polyacanthus. Next base: position 1,491,060 of record NC_067115.1, on the reverse strand, counting down.
GAACACGACGGGCCGAGTATTGAACCAGCAACCTTCCAGTTACAAGACAGCCACTCTATCCACTGAGCCATGCCGCCATTAATACATTGAATTTATATAGCACTTTTTTTTTTGGTCACTCAAAGACGCTTTACAAAATAGACGATGCATAAGTAACACGAAAAGATCCAAAAATACTAAAAGATGCATAAACGACACGAAATGATAAACAAGTAACACCAAAAGATGCAAAACATGATAAAATATCCAAAAATAATGCTAAAAGATGCAAAAGTGACATCCATCCATTCATCCTCTATACACCGCTTTATCCTCACTAGGGTCATGGGGGTGCTGGAGTCTATCCCAGCTGACTCTGGTGAAGGCAGGGGACACCCTGGACAGGTCACCAGTCTGTCACAGGGCTACATATACAGACACACAATCACACTCACATTCACACCTACAGACAATTTAGAGTAACCAATTAACCTCAGCATGTTTTTGGACTGTGGGAGGAAGCCGGAGTACCCGGAGAAAACCCACGCATGCACAGGGAGAACATGCAAACTCCATGCAGAAAGATCCCAGGCCAGGATTTGAACCTGGGATGTTCTTGCTGCAAGGCAAAAGTGCTAACCACTACAGCACTAAGCAGTCCACAAAAGATACAGAAATGACAAAAAAGACACTAAAAGATGTAAAAGACTTAAAGATCCAAAAATGACACTAAAGGATGTAGAAATTACACTAGAAGATGTAAAAATAACACTAAAAGACAAAAATGACAGATGTAAAAATAAGAACACAAAAATGTAAAAACACTAAGATCCAGAAATGACACAGATGTAAAAATGACACAAAAAGATACAAAAATGATTACTAAAAATGACTTTAAATGACTCAAAATTGGTATAAAAACATTCATAATTTGTCCAAAACTAATCCAAACTGATTTAAAAATGTTACAAAACTTGTCTAAAAGTACTGAAAATGGGTTCAAAATAACTTATTTGTCCAAAATTACTCAAAACTGGACTAAAATGACCAACAAACTGGTTAAAGATGGCCCCAAATCAATCCAAAATGACTCTAAAATGGTTTAAAGTGACTCAAAACACATCTAAAATGACTGAAAATCTGTTCAAAATGACTCAAAACTTGTCTAAAAGTACTGAAAACCGCTTCAGAAAGTCTTCTCCAGAACATCCCAAAGATCCTCAGTGGGTCTGAGGTCTGGACTCTGTGGAGGACAATCCATCTCATCCTCCCTGATCCACTCATTTTCAGTGTGACCCCATGAATCCTGACATCGTCATCTTGGAACATGAAGAAAGCCTTCACTGATGTAAAGACCTGGTCCTTCAGTATCTTCAGTTATCAGCTGATCTCATTCTTTGGGAACATAAGAACCTGACCAACCCCAGATCATAATCCTAACCCCCACAGACTGGTAGGCACTAGCCTCTCTTCTTACCCTGATGCCCCCATCTGCTGGTTCATCTTTGACTCCTCTGGACTCTATACCTATTCCATCAGGCATGGAGGTGGCGGTATCATCAGACTCAAGCCTGAGACCGAAAGATGACAAATGTAGTGGACCAGCATCAGAATTGGTGCACTTCCTCTACATTTGTGGTTATTCTGACTTGGTTCTTCAGGTTCTTGATGGGTCTAAGTCAGGACTTTGGGGAGACCAGTCTAGAACCTTCATTCTAGAACCTTCATTCCAGCCTGATGGAACCATTTCTTTACCACGTCTAATGTGTGTTTGGACTCATTGTCTGGTTGAAACATCCAACTGTGTCCAAGATCAACCTTCTGCTGATGGTCTTAGGTTTTCATGAAGAACATGGAGGTAATCCAAAAACTTCAGGTTCACCGGTCAGTTTTAACGGCTTTCTATAAATGTTTCATTGAATCAGTTATCACTTTCAACATCTCAGCCTGGTTTGGGTCTCTATCCACCATCCACCGCAATCCACTAAACAGAATTATAACAATGTGCAGTAAAATAATCAGACTGGAGCAAGAACCACTCATTAGCATCTACGACAGAAGGACAAAACTTAAGGGAACACAAATAGCATCAGACACCACTCACACACTGTACAGATACTACAGTTTGCTGCCCTCAGGTCAGAGATACAGGTCACTCATTTTTAAGACCAGGAGGGCCATGTCAAGTTTTGTGCCAACATCCATCAGACTTATGAATGATTGAGCCATTTTATCTATTTTGTTACCACCTTTTAAAATGTGTTTAATTATTTATATATTTAGTATTCAATTTTTTGTAAGGATAACATGTAAGTTTTTTATTTTTTTATCTTATATTTTTATCAGTCTTCTTATCTACTATCTCTGGTATGTTGGATGTCTTGTATGTTATAGTATGCTGCTTGTGTTTATTATGTATATTATCTTTGTATGTACAACTTACACACAGATGCTCTGGCACAAATGAAGTTCCTATCGGAAAAATAAAGTTCTTTGAATCCTCCTTCTTCATTATTCCATTTACTCTGTGGAAAGGTCCAGTTCCACAGAGCATGATACTGCCACCTCCATGCTCGATGGTAGGTTTAGTGTTCTTGGGGTTAAAAAAGACCTGCCCAAGACAGTCTGAAACCAGTCCTCATCCAGGACCAGATCCAGAGTAAAATAAATCCGAAACCAACTTTAAATCACATCCAGAATCAGGAGAACCAAGACTGGAACCAGACATAAACCAGTCCCAAGAAAGTCCAGAACCAGTCCTATAAAAGTTTGAAACCAGGACTGAAATCCAACCTAAACCAGTTTAAAAGCTGTTCAGAACCAGTCAGAATCCAGTCTGAAACCAGTCCTAAAAAAGTCAAAAACCAGCAGAGTTGGGACCAAAACCAAACCTAAACTACTCCAGAAAAAGTCCAAGACTCGTCCAAGACAGTCCTAAACCAGTCCTCAAAAGGTCTAAAACCAGGACCAAAACCAAACCTAATCTACTGCCCCCATCCCTCTGGAACAGGGTAAATCTGGACTCATCAGACCACATGACCTTCTTCCAGTGCTTCAGAGTCCAATCTTTATGCTATCTAATAAACTGAAGACGATGTTTCTGATCATCCTCACTAGTCAGTGGTTTTCTTAGAGCTACAGCTGTTTAGTTCCAATCCTTGGAGTTCCCTTCATGTGGAAATGTTCTTACTTTCACTATTAAACAGCTGTGAGTTCTACTGGTGGTTTCCTACGATCATCTAAAAGTTTGCTCCTAGAAGATGATGGTTTACCACTATCAAGACAGAAAATAACACAAACAAGGCACAAAATGACAAAAACAAGGAAGAAAGTGACAAAAGAAAGCCACAAAATGACAAAAACAAGGAAGAAAGTGACAAAAGCAAGACACAAAATGACAAAAATGAGAAAGAAAACAACAAAAACGAGACAGAAAATGACAAAACAGAGATAGAAAGTGACAAAAGCAAGACATAAAATGATGAAAACAAGACAGAAAACGACAAAAACAAGGAAGAAAGTGACAAAAACAAAGAAGAAAAATCTGTATGGACCATGGTTGGTTCGCTATAATATAATCACATCATATCCCTTATTCTGAACAAAACACAAAACACTTCTAAAATGAGGCCAAAGCTAAAATCAAGCCAGTAATAAAGCTGATTTTAAAATCCACCACCAGTATAAACGTGACAGGAAGCTGCTTTAATAAATATAAATTATTCTATATTCTAGATGAATCATTGATCAGTAAATCTAAATATGTGATTATAAACCAGATTGGATGTGAACAAACGGTGGCTGGTTCCCTCTAATTTAATCACACGTCATGTTGGGATTGTGTGACGTCACGCTGCGGGCAGCCAATAGCTGATCGCGATGATTCCTCACGCGGACCAATCAGCGGCGCCGTTACAGCCCACCTGGAGGAGGACGGAGATCGGTGCTGCTCGCTTCAGCACCGGGAGCTGTCCGCGGTGCACGAGCCTGACGGTGAGGACACGCACAGACACACGTACACGCACACACACACAGATGCACACAAACACGCGCGGTGAATCACGAACACACACTGAAGTGAGACCGCTGTTCCGCGCGCACAACAGAAAACCCGCCGCCGCCGTGCGCGACCCCGCCGCCACGCGCAGGTGTGTCTCACGCAGGGATTAGTTGGAGCTGAAACCTGTTGATGAAGCTTCGAGGATCGATCATCGATAGATCAGGTATTTATTATCAGGTCCGCCCGCACAGGTGCTCAGCTGACGGGCACACGCACACGCACACGCACGCACATACATAGACTCACACGCACGCACAAACAGACGCACAGACACGCAAGCTCCTGATTGCTCGCTGGAGAAGCTCATTCTGTTCTATGAGGTTCTTCATTTATTCTGTCGTCAGGAGACTCTCAGGTGAGATCTGATGGCGTCAGCTTTCTGTGACGTTTATCGGCTGCGATTTAAAACGTTCTCTGAGAGAAACGCTTCCGGTTTGACTGTAAACTGGTCGGTGTTCCTTCTGATTTACTGTCACTGTGAGCTTTGTCAGAACAGAACCAGAAAATCACCTGAAACCAACCCGTTTTTTTGTTTTTTTTGTTTTTTTCCCTTTCTTTATTGTTATTGCCTCAGCAAACCAACCCGTGGAAGCCAGATGCACACCTGGAGTGACGTCACAGCGTGGGCGTGGCATCACTTAAGTCACACTTGATCCTAAAGTCTCAGTTTTTTTCATCATTCAGCTAAAATAAATCTGCTTGGTTCCGGTTTGTCTTGTAAATTTCAGTACTGATGCTTCACATTTACTGAGAATTTGTTTTGCTTTCATTTTGAAAAATCCACATTTTCATTAGCGTCACATCTTTCCCGGTGTTTGAGGATCATAACATTAAATTCTGTGCTAAAACATCAAATAAACTTTGTCTTAAATCTGTTCTAAATGTTCTAAATGTCGTAAATGTTAAAGTCTTCTAAATATTGATGACGACCAAACTTCAGCTCCAGCAGCTTTTCTGTTGTTTTTATAAGAAGATAAAAAATAAAACCTTAAGCTGTACAAGTAACTAAGAATCTGATTGATCATTTTTTGTTTTCTAGATAGACTCTAAAACATCTAAACTAAGAGTAAAACTCACAAAATTCTGATGTAGGCTGCAAGAGTAAAGTGTTTTTGGACTGAAACTGGTTCAGAAGGACTCAAAACTCGTCAAAAATGGCTATTTTAATTTGTCTAAAACGACCTAAAGCTGATCTAAAATGACCACAAAAGTAATCTCAAATGACTCAAATCTGTCTCAAATGACTGGAAACTGCTTCAGAATGAATCAAAATCTGTCCAAAAATAATCAAACTGGTTTAAAATGGCTCAAAACTTTCCTAACACAACTCAAAATGGTTTAAAAATAACTAAAAATGTATTCAAAATTACTGAAAACTCTTTTAAAATGGCTCAAAACTTTCAGAAAAATTATTCAAGATGGGTTCAGAATGACTCAAAATTTATCTAATATGATGCAAAACTTCTCTAATATGACTGAAAATGGACAGAAAATTACTCAACATTTGGTTGAAATGACTCAAAACTGATGAAAAATAAATCAAAATGAGTCTTAAATTACTCAAAATGACACAGTTTGCCTAAAATAACTCAAAATTTGTTCAGAGTGACTCAGAAGTATAAAATTACTGTCTAAATGTATCAAAATTGGTTTGAGAGGCCTCCAACTGGTCCAAATGACTCAAAACTTGTACAGTTACTGAAAATGTGTCCATAATGACTCAAAGTTTGTCCAAGATTACTCAAAACTCTTCAAAAATGCCTGAAAATGGCCTCAAAATGACTCCAGTCCATTTAAAATGACTAAAAACGTGACAGTAACGCTTGTCCACGTTGACATGTAAAACAGGAAACAGTCGTGTCGGCGTCGCTTCAAAAACCTTCCAGGTGAAACAGAAGCTGGACTTCCTGACCCTCGTTATCTCCTGAACGATGCCTTCAGATGCTAATGAGCCGGTTTGAACCAGACGGGAGGTTTTTGAAGACCCGCCTTTGAAAGCTGCTCCTCTGAATTCAACAAACCGGAGAACCAGTTTACCCAGAAGGAACGTGGTTTATTCTGACTGATGGAAGCAGATCCTGGAGTAGAGCAGCAGCCAATCAGAGCAGAGATTAATCCATTAATCCAGTCCTCTGTTTAATCATCTAATCCTACTGCAGCTCAAACACAACTTCACTGGAAAATATTACCTTAAATAAAGATGCTGGAGGTAAAAACTGACTCAAAATGACTAAAAATCTGTCCAAAATTAACCAAAACTGGCTTAAAATGACTCCAAAATGACCTAAAAATGGTCCAAAGTGACTCAAAACTTGTCAAAAATCGCTGTAAAATGACTCAAAATGAATTGCACAAAATTTGTCCAAGGTGAATCAAAATTTGTCTAAAATTACTGAAATCTGACTAAAAATGACTGAAAATTTGCCCAGAATTGCTCAAAATGGGTTCAAATCAAATCTTGTTCAAAACTCATCAGAAATGGAAATGACTCAAAGCTGTATACCTGCAAGGTACCCAGAGTGCTTTACAAGATACGTCACATTCACACACTGATGGTGGAAGCTGCCATGCAAGGCGCTAACCACGACCCACCAGGAGCAATTAGGGGTTTGATGTCTTGCTCAGGGACACCTCAACATGAACACGATGGGCCAAGGATCGAATCGGCAACCTTCTAGTTATAAGACGGCCACTCTACCCACTGAGCCATGCCGCCCTGCACAATGGCTCATGATGTGTTTAAAATGGCTCATGATGTGTTTAAAATGGCTCATGATGTGTTTAAAATGGCTCAGAATGTGTTTAAAATGACTCAGAATGTGCTTAAAATGACACAGAACGTGTTTAAAATGACTCAAACTGAAGTCCTCTGTGTGTCCAGGTGACGATGGCGAAGGTGAAGCAGGTGGGTTTGTTGGCCGCCGGCTGTCAGCCCTGGAACAAAGATGTTTGTGCTGCCAGCGGAGATCGATTCGCCTACTGTGCTACTCTGGCCATTTACATCTACCAGGTGAGGTTTTTATTCGTATTTTTTATTGTTCTTTTATCCTCAAACATAAGAAAACCAGACATTGGAGATGAAACTTTTCTTTCTTTACATTTGTCGAGTAGAGAACTTAGCGTTAGCAAATCTGCAGCAGAAAGTCAAACAAGATCCTGATTTTCCCAGTAACTCGTATTAATACCTTCAGTTCCATAATTTAAAGGCAACAAACTGGAATCTGAATTAGTTCTTCAGTTTGTTTTTCTGTTTCATCTCCTAGAACCAGCAGAAAACTCCAGAACTATGGAAGTATTGGGGTTTAATGGTTTCCTATTGGAATAAACTGAAGTGTGTAAAGCTGTCCGTGTTTTTATGAAGCAGGCTGATTGAATGCACGCTAAAACACTGCAGTTTGTACAGTTGTACTTAATAATGTTCCTCCAGCAACCTGTTCTCTGAGCCGTGATTTTAAAGGTTCCTCTAGAACCTCCCAACACCAGAGGTTCCTTGAGGTTCTCCTCTTCATTAATGAAGGTCCGGGGGTTGATCAGCTGCTCTTTGTTTCCTTCTTGACCTGTTTTGTGGTTTTGGTTTGTTTATTTCCTGCTTTTATTTTGAAATCCCTGTGTGTTTCTACACAGGGAGACTTCCTGTTTACATGAGCGTATTTGTCTCTACTTCCTGTTTACATCAGCTTGTTTGTCTCTACTTCCTGTTTGTTTGTCTTCATTTCCTGTTACCTGTCCCAGGTGTTCCCCAGGTTTGTGTTCTTGGACCTGGTTTGTGTTTTCTTCCTGATCTCCTGGATCTCTGGACCCTCTAACGATGGACTATATGTTCTGAACTTTTCCTTTTGCTCCTCTGCAGCTGGACCAGCAGTACAATGAGTTCAAGCTGAGGTCCATCATGTCAGAGCACAAGAAGACCATCACGGCCATCAGCTGGTGTCCCGACAACCCCGACCTGTTCGCATCGGCGTCGGCCGACAACCTGCTGATTGTCTGGAACGTGGCGGAGAAGAAGGCTGTGGCCAGACTGGACAACACTAAAGGTGGGAAGATGGAGGCTAGAGGGTTAGTAGGCATGTTACCATGGTAACTGATGCTTTACAGCTAGCTGTCCGTGGATAGTTGAACCACCTTAGTCTCTTACACACAGAAAGTCTAGAAATGTCATCCAACAGTTCGTCTTTCTGGTTCTTAACGTCTCTTCGTGTCTCTCAGGCGTTCCGGTGTCGGTCAGCTGGTGCTGGAACTCGGCGGATGGCATCGCCTTCGTGTCCCAGCGAGGTCCACTGTACATCTGGGTCTATCGAGGCCCGGACCCCGGCGTCACGGTGCACAAAGAAGCCCACTCCTTCCTCTCTGATATCTGCCTGTTCAGGTGGCATCCCACCAAGAAGGGCAAGCTGGTGTTCGGACACACGGACGGAAGTTTGTCGGTGTTTCAGCCAGGTATGGATTCACACCTGAACGCCACGAAATAAATGAAACTACTTAATTAACTCTCTGGACCTCACAACCTGCCAGCTGGTGGAAAAAACAGATTATCTTTAATAAAATCACCAAAATTACAGCTTTGACCAACCCCGACCCTAAATCCAACCCAAACCTTACCCTCAGACTTTTGTTTTTTTCTGTCCAGGCAGTAAAAGTCAGAAACACGTCCTTCGACCGGAGTCTCTGGAGGGAACGGACGAGGAGGATCCAGTCAGCGCTCTGGAATGGGATCCTCTGTCCACCGACTATTTACTGGGTCAGACTGAATTAACAGTCTTTGAAACTTAAACAAGTTTTTAGTTTCTGCCATTTCTGGATAATGAACCGTGCTCCGGGTCAAACTGACATCGTTGCTGTTCCTGAGAAACAAACATAACAGGAGGGTTAATTTTACCGACACAGAATAAAATTCACAGCATCCGTCATCTGGAATCACTTCATAGAGTAAAATATGGTCACATTTTTTTAAAATCAGAGGTGTGATGATGATGATGCTCTCCATCTGTCTCTCAGTGTCCAACCTCCACAACGGCATCCGGCTGGTGGACAGCGAGGCTCTGACCTGCATCACCTCCTTCTGCTTCCCCTCGGCGGCGGCTTCGGTCCAGTGTCTGGCCTGGGTTCCTTCTGCTCCCGGCATGTTCATCACCGGAGGTAAGCAGCGGGACGAGTCTACGACCTGGACTCGCCTGTAAAACGCCGGCCGGTGGGTTAGTAAGATACACCTTCTGTGTTCAAGCGGTAAATCCACAGAGATGACGGACTCAAAGAGCAGGAAAACTGAGACAAGACGAGAGAAATGAGGCACAAAACCTAAAAAACAAGAAACAAAATGAGAGAACCAAAATAAGAAAAGCTAGATAAAAAATGAAATAAAACAAGACACAGTATAAGAAAAACAAGAAAAATGGGAAACAAATTAACAGAAAACAAGAAAAACAGAGATACAAAACCTAAAAATAAGAAACATAATGAGAAAAACCAACACAAAAAGTGCTTTTAAAATGAGATAAAACAAGACGCAACATTGAGAAACACACAAAAAATGGGAAACAAACCAAAAGAACTAGATGTTAAATGAGAAATATGAGGAACAAAACCTAAAAAACAAGAAACAAAATGAGAAAAACCAACACAACAGGAAGAAAAACTACATATAAAAACAAGACTCAAAATAAGAAAAACGAGAAAAATGGGAAACAAACCAACACAGAATGAGAAACAATATGAGAAAAACGAAACACAAAACCTAAAAAACAAGGAACAAAATGAGAAAAAACAACACAACAGGAAGAAAAACTACATATAAAAACAAGACTCAAAATAAGAAAAACAAGAAAAATGAGAAACAAACCAACACAGAATGAGAAACAATATGAGAAAAACGAAACACAAAACCTAAAAAAACAAGGAACAAAATGAGAAAAAACAACACAAGAAGAAGACAAACTTGATATAAAATGAGATAACAAGAAAAATAATAATAAAAACTAGATATAAAATATAAAAAAAAGAGACAAATGTTGAATCCACAGGCAGGAGAGCTGTGTGATCGGTGGTAGAATTGTGTTGACGGGTTTGTGTGTCTGTCAGACTCACAGGTCGGCGTGTTGAGGGTTTGGAACGTGTCGAGGTCGACTCCTCTGGACAGTTTCAAGCTGAAGAAGACGGGGTTCCACGCTCTGCACGTCCTCAACTCTCCTCTGGCAAAGAAAGGTGAGAAACACAACACAGTCTAACACAATCTGATACACAACACAACACCAAATCCAAACACAACAGAGGGATGCAGGCCACTGTAAGCGCTACAGTTGAGACAAAATGATAGAAAAGACGTGCAAAACCACCACAAAGAGACACAAAACCACCACAAAGAGACACAAAACAACCACAAAGAGGCACAAAACAACCACAAAGAGACACAAAACCACCACAAAGAGACACAAAACAACCACAAAGAGGCACAAAACAACCACAAAGAGACACAAAACAACCACAAAGGGACACAAAACAACCAAAGAGACACAAAACAACCACAAAGAGACACAAAACAACCAAAGGGACACAAAACAACCACAAAGAGACACAAAACGTCCACAAAATACACAAAACAACTAGCCTAGCCATGCTACACCCATGTTTCTGACGGCACAAGGGTCTAGGGAAGCTCGACAGGGAGGGAGGCGGGCTAAAAGGTTGTCTATCAAATCACTCTGCAGCAATTGGGTAGGTGTACAACCAATCAGCGCAACGAATAGGCTGACGTAGTTCCTAGAGCACCGGCGGATTGTGGCTAAGTCCCATTAGCTTCCCAACCAGCGGAGCCAACTGGTATATTAAGGATTTGCCATATCCCGTCGGCATAAGTCCAAATACGTCTTTCTTCTCAATGAAACACTTCAGTGCCGTCCTTTGTTTATCTTTCAAGTTGAATTTTAGCTTCAAATCTTTAAGGGCTGTGGCCAAAGCCAAGTCGAAAGATAACTGTTTATTGTGCGCCGGTTGTTTCTGTCAGAATCGTCACGCCTCTGTCGTCACTTAGTTACGCCCGCCTTCTGACTCTACACTTCATGGTGATTGGTCCGGCCAGTTTTAGGAGAATCCAGCCTCGAGCCTTATGGAGGGTAACTAGACCCACCCTGGCAGAGAATTAAATCCGTTGCCGTGGGTTGTCTAGTGCGGCTAGGCTACAAAACAACTACAATGAGACCAAAAGCAACACAATCATGACTCAAAACAACCACAAAACAACACAAATAAGACAGAAAATGACAACAGAGACAGAAAACCACCACGCAGAGACACCAAACGTTTCTCTGAATTAGATCCACTCTGACACCTTTAGCGGGTCACTATGAAGGATTGTGTGTCTGATTGTCATTGTGTTCCTAAACATGTGGTTCTGTCTGCAGCCAGGAGCTCCGGTTCTCCCAGTAGAAGTCAACACACCAGTTCCACCAGCGAGGCGGTTCCTCCCCCCACGCTGTCCCAGAATCGGTCCTTCTCCCTCCCCCCGGGCCACGCCGTCTGCTGCTTCATGGACGGAGGAGTGGGGCTCTACGACATGGCTGCCAAGAAGTGGGACTTCCTGCGAGACCTGGTACTCTGCAGAACCTCTGGCTGCCAACGGGGTCCGGGTTAGAACCGTGGTGTCATGGTTCCGTTGTTCTCTGTTCCAGGGTCACGTAGAAACCATCTTCGACTGTAAGTTCAAGCCGGATGACCCCAACCTGTTAGCCACCGCTAGCTTCGACGGAACCATCAAGATCTGGGACACCAACACGCTGACGGCCGTCTACACCTCACCTGGAAACGAAGGGGTGGTCTACTCTTTGTCCTGGGCCCCAGGTATGACAACACAGACACACACAGGACACACAAAATGACCACAAAGGGACACAAAACCACAGAAAGACACAAACGAGCACAAAGAGACACAAAACTCCCAGATGAGTCTCGGATTCTCGGACATGCTCTGTTTCCTCTGGTTGTTGTTGTTGTTGTTGTTGACACAGTATCCTGGATGTTCATCCTGTTGTGTCAGCTGATTCTCTGTTTGTGTGTCGGTGTGTTTCCTAGGAGACCTGAACTGTATCGCCGGAGCCACGTCTCGTAACGGAGCATTTATCTGGGACGTCCGGAAGGGAAAGATCATCACCCGCTTCAACGAGGTTAGAACCCCAGTGGACCACAAGAACCAAGAAGTTAAACGTTGTCTGGTTAGAACCCCGGTAGAAGAAGCAGGAAGTTAAACGTTGTCTGGTTAGAACCCCGGTAGAAGAAGCAGGAAGTTAAACGTTGTCTCGTTAGAACCCCGGTAGAAGAAGCAGGAAGTTAAACGTTGTCTCGTTAGAACCCCGGTAGAAGAAGCAGGAAGTTAAACGTTGTCTGGTTAGAACCCCGGTAGAAGAAGCAGGAAGTTAAAAGTTGTCTGGTTAGAACCCCGGTAGAAGAAGCAGGAAGTTAAAAGTTGTCTTGTTCGAACCCCGGTAGAAGAAGCAGGAAGTTAAACGTTGTCTGGTTAGAACCCCGGTAGAAGAAGCAGGAAGTTAAACATTGTCTGGTTAGAACCCCGGTAGAAGAAGCAGGAAGTTAAAAGTTGTCTGGTTAGAACCCCGGTAGAAGAAGCAGGAAGTTAAAAGTTGTCTGGTTAGAACCCCGGTAGAAGAAGCAGGAAGTTAAACGTTGTCTGGTTAGAACCCCGGTAGAAGAAGCAGGAAGTTAAACGTTGTCTGGTTAGAACCCCGGTAGAAGAAGCAGGAAGTTAAACGTTGTCTGGTTAGAACCCCGGTAGAAGAAGCAGGAAGTTAAACATTGTCTGGTTAGAACCCCGGTAGAAGAAGCAGGAAGTTAAACATTGTCTGGTTAGAACCCCAGTAGAAGAAGCAGGAAGTTAAAATGTTCTGGTTAGAACCCCAGTAGAAGAAGCAGGAAGTTAAACGTTGTCTCGTTAGAACCCCGGTAGAAGAAGCAGGAAGTTAAAAGTTGTCTCGTTAGAACCCCAGTAGAAGAAGCAGGAAGTTAAAATGTTCTGGTTAGAACCCCAGTAGAAGAAGCAGGAAGTTAAACGTTGTCTCGTTAGAACCCCAGTAGAAGAAGCAGGAAGTTAAAATGTTCTGGTTCTGGTTGTTTCCCGTCATAAATCACGGTATCTAGTCCAGTTCATTAAAGATGTTGGCAGTAAGGACCCGTTTTGTTTTTTCAGCATGGAAAAAACGGGATCTTCTGTATTTCGTGGAGCCATAAGGACTCTAAGAGGATCGCCACCTGCAGCGGAGACGGGTTCTGGTAGGTCTGAAACAGAACCATCAGATCAAACATCAGACCACCTGACGGGTTCTGGTAGGTCTGAAACAGAACCATCAAACAGACCAGCTGGTTTAACTTTGACCATCAGTGATGCTCTGCTCCCAGAGCTCCTCCAACACCTGAACCTCCAATCTCTTGAAAGGCGTTTTGTCTCTTTGTGGATGTTTGATTATATTTGGGACTATTTTTGTGTGAATTTGTGTTTTTTTGTGTGTCTTTTAATTGTTTTGTGTCTCTTTGTGGTTGTTTTGTGTCTCTTTGTGCTTGTGTCTCTGTGGTTGTTTTGTGTCTCCTTGTGGCTATTTTGTGTCTCTTTATGGGAGTTTTGTTTGTCTTTGCAGTTTTGTATGTATTTGGGATTAATTTTTCATGTGTTTGTGGTAATTTTGTCTCTCTTTTTGGTGTTTTTGTCTCTTTATTGTGGTTTTGTGTGTCTTTGGGAATGTTTGGTGTCTTTTTGTGACTGCCTTGTATTTTACTCATGAGTGTGTTTTTGTTCTTCTTATTTTTAAAGCAAATGTTTTTTTTATTTTTAGATTTTTGTATCAGTCATGAACTTGAACAGACTAACCTGCCAAACATCATTGTACTAAAAATCAACGATGAAGACTTTAAATGAGCATGGTAACATCTAAGGAGCATTAAGATAAACACAAATACATTAAGAAAAGAAAAAAACAAAAGCATCAGTTGATGGAATAAATAAACAAATCAAACTGAATTGATTCTGGTCAAACGGTTTAAATATGAAACAGTCCAAGTCTCCGTTATTTCAAATTAAGTTCTTTACGTCTTTTTTTTTATTTGATCATTAATTCAACTTAAACTTATTTTTGTGGAACAGTAAAGATCACAGGAAGACAAGAACATGTGTAACATGTAACATCCCAGAACATTCTGATCAGACGGTTCTGTGTTCCTTATGGTTCTAACAGCATCATCAGAACCATCGACGGGAAGATCCTGCACAAGTACAAACATCCTGCTGCCGTGTTTGGATGCGACTGGAGCCAGAACAACAAGTAAGAAAACCTTTAAAGAACTTTTCAGGAACGTTTTCATGTGCAGGTGATGTTCCTGTAATGTTAATATAACGTTTCAGTGTCAACATTTAGAAGATGTTCTTGTGGAACGATGATGTTCTATGATGACAGAGGAGGAACGTTCTCAAACTGACATCTGAAGAATGTTTTCCAGTTATTCAGATAACCTTTGATGTGACATATAAACAAAGGTGGAACATTCCTTCTATTTTATACAGAACGCTTTGTAACGTTCATGTTATGTTTATTATTAAAGGTAGAACATTTTGCCCTTTTGTCGAGGGAACACATTATAGAACGTTCTTCTGCAAAACATTCTCTCAATTTTCCATGATAACAGAGAACGGAAATTCTCAAATCAACGTTTGGAAAATATTTTCCAGATGTGACCTCAGATGACAGAACATTCTTTTATGAGGAACATTTAATAACGTTTCCCTAATCTGATATATTAAAGGTGGAACATTTCATGTTTCTGAAGAATGTTCCAGCAAAGGAAGAATGTTCTCAATAGAACATCTAGAAAATGATCTCAAGATGCTATCAGGACTTGAGATGAACATTTTTATCTTGCAGAACATTTTAGAACGTTCCTGTTAAGTTCTATATTAAAGGTGGAACATTTTGCCTTATTCTAATAAACATTCTATAACATTCCTGGTGGAACATTCGGCCCTTTTATTCAGGTAACTTATTAAAGAACGTTCTTCTGTAAAACATTCTCTCAATTTTCCATGATAACAGAGGTAGAATGTTCCAAACCAGCATTTGACAAAGGTTTTCCAGACGTTATCAGACCCTCAGATGACAGAACGTTCATTTATAGAAATGTTAAGGAAACACGTTATAAAACGTTTTTCTGTAACAAGGAGGAACGTTCTTAAACCAAAAACATTAAAACATGATGTTATCGAGGTCTCGTGTGACTGAATGCTTATCTTTATCTTATCTTAACATATATTATCACATTTTACCTCATCTAATCTCATTTCTTCTCACCTCATTTTATCACGTTATCTTATCTTGTCTTATCTCAGTTTATCACATTTCATCTCATCTTATCTTTTCTCATCTTATTTAATCTCATGTCACCTCATTTTATCACATATTACCTTTCTTGTCTTATCTCATCTCATTTTGTATCATTTCATCTCATCTTATCTTTTCTCATCTCATCGTTTCTCATCTCATCTCATCTCATTTCATCTCTTTATTTAATCTCATTTAATCTCATTTAATCTCATCTAATCTTATCTGATCTCATCTCAGTTTATCACATTTCATCTAATCTTATCTTTTCTCATCTTATTAAATCTCATCTCATTTTATCACATATTATCTTTTCTTGTCTCATCTCATTTTGTCACATTTCATCTCATCTTATCTTTTTCATCTCATTTCATCTAATCTAATTTCATCTCTTTTTATCTAATCTCATTTCATCTCATCTCATGTTATCACATCTCATCTCATTTTATCACATCTTATATAATACATAATTTTGTCATCTCTTCTTGTTATTTTGTTTCTCTGACCACCACAGCCTCAGAGATCAGTTAGCTTAGCATAGAGAGCCTGTAGCTTCTGATGAACTGAATCCACTCTTCACTGCAGCTTCTTTTGTGTTTCTGCAGAGACATGATAGCAACCGGCTGCGAGGACAAAAACGTCCGGGTTTACTACCTGGCCACCAGCTCAGACCAGCCTCTGAAGGTCTTCACCGGACACCTGGCCAAGGTGTTCCACGTCCGCTGGTCTCCTCTCAGGGAAGGAATCCTGTGCTCCGGATCAGACGACGGGTGGGTGGAACAGATCCAGATGTAAAGTGAGGTTATGGAGGGTTCTCTAGACATGAAGGCTGAGGTGGAACATGTGGTTGTTTGTGTGCAGAACTGTTCGTATCTGGGATTACACTCAGGACGCCTGCATCAACATCCTCAGCGGCCACACGGCTCCAGTCAGAGGCCTGATGTGGAACACCGAGGTTCCTTATCTCCTCATTTCAGGTGACGTCTGTAGAACCACCGATGGCTCGAACGTCCCTGATCTGCCAGAAATGATCTAAAATGATGAAAATTAGTTCAGAATGACATGAAAATAGTCTAAAATGACTGGAACAAATCCAAAAGCAGTCAGAATTCCTCTTAAATTATTAAAAATGTTCCAGAATGAAAATTTATAGATATAATAAATCAAAATGTATCTAAAATGACTTGAAAATTATCCAGAATTGCAGAAAGGTTGTCCAGAATTACACAAAAGTTGTCAGAAATGATAAAAATCTTCCCAAAATGACCCCAAAATTCACCAAAATGCACAAAATGCATCAGAAATTGTCCTAAATTACATAAATCTGTTCAGAATGAATGAACTGCAAATGGTTAAAAATGCTTCAAAAATGATCCATAATGACTTGAAAATGTTCCAGAATTACAGAAATTTTTTCCAGAAATGATCTAAAATGATGAAATTTAGTTCAAAATGACATGAAAATAGTCTAAAATTACTGGGAAATTATTCAAAATTGTAGAGAACTTGTCCACAATTACACAAAATCTGAAGTAAATGTGGTTAAAAACTACAGAAAGTTGGTCAGACCACTCTGCTCCCAAACCCTTAATAAAATTTATCATTTTCTGTGAGCTGAATATGAAAACCCCCTGAAAGATTAAGCTCAGATTACCAGAAAATTAACAACGCAGGAGGCAACCAGTGAACCGTCTGTGTAGTTTCACATCACATTAATACCAAAATAAGCATAAGGAATAGTTTTAATATGAAACACTTGATTAAAAGATGAAAAAGTTTCTATTATAGTTGAACTTTCAGAACTAAGTTGACTTCTGCTTTATCACTTCATGATGTTATTCATGTTTTTAATGTTAATATGAGCTCAAAGACGGAACTTTTCATGACGGTTTCATTTTATATTCAGATTCGACTCCTCCCTAATCAGAGATTATCGATTATTGTTAAAATATCAGAGATTTTATGACGTTTTTGTGTTTAATATTTACTCAGATGTTGTTGATTAAACAGCCTCAGATTTAAATGTGAGGAAAAACAGCTGGAAATGAGTGGCCGGGCAGATTTTGAACACATGAAGCTGTAATTATTATCCCTATAAATATCTCTGCTGTGTTTGCTATAGGGCTGGACCCGAATATCCGAATATTCAATCGCTACGGCGGTATCCGGATATTAATTTTGGTATCCCAATATTCGCTCGGCTCATCCATTCGTGTTTGTTACCAGGCAAAATTTGGACCCGGGAGACCAGACGAATGGATCTGAATATTCGGGCCGTCTCCGCCACAGCCCACAGCCATCCCCCCCGTCAGACGTTACGGGGCGGAACGAATATTTGGATATTCGTCTTTAATAGGGCCCGAATATTCGGAGGCCAGAAACCTCTATTCGGGCCAGCCCTAGTTTGCTATAATTCTGCAGGCTGAAAAGACTTTTCTCTGAACGTTTGCTGGTCAGAGGTTGAACAGATGAAGCTGGACTGAGCTCTACTTGTTCTGTGTTTTCTAATGGGTTTGTGCTTCAGGCTCCTGGGATTACACCATCAGAGTGTGGGACACCAGAGACGGGACGTGTCTGGACACCGTCTACGACCACGGAGCCGACGTCTACGGTGAGAGAACCTCGCTTTGACTCACTCTGCTTCCTTTTCTCTGCAGCATAAAGTCAGAACGCTGCCAGAAATTCTGTCAGGAGGATACAGAACGATGGATATTTGGAAAAATAAAAGTTTAAACTGTTTATTTTTGGCTTGTTTTTCAAGGGCAGCTGAAGACGGCAGTGATTTCAGTGAAATATGGAGATTTTCAGCTGAAAGGTTGAATTCTCTCGACAAAAAAGATTCCTTCAAACACGACGAGTACTTTCTGTTGATTCTGTTCCTTTTTTTTGATGTATTTAATTTCTGGATGATGAATTCTGATATTCTGACAATTTTTTGAAAAGACAGTTTGTCATTTAAAGCAGTTTTGTAGTTTAACAGACAAATATAAAGGCCCTGTTGAGAAAATTTCATTTAAAAAAAAGAGAATTTATTGTAAAAAAAATATTGAAAAGGTCTCATATTTTTATTGTTTTAGAATCTGGATTAAATAATAACAATAACAATAATAACAATAATAACAATAATAACAGTCTTTCATATAATCATTTACTCAGAGAGAATATTTAAGCCAAAATGTGAATAAAAACTGAAATATGAGAATATTCTCATGTTTCATTTTCATTTATTATTATTATTATTATTAAAATGGTGTCTCCAACTCTGGATTAAAGATATTTAACTATTTACACAGTTCAGCTGAAAACTCCCTGAATTTTCCTCACATGACTTTTGGTTCCACCAGAATTCTGAAAGGCTTCCAGGTTCTGCAGAAGATCACAGAATTTTTAGTTTTTTTAACAGAATCTGTTTCACACAAACGGTTTATTTTTGGTAAATGTTTAAAAGAAGCGTTTAGAATAAAGCTGCTGTGTTTTCCTGGTACTGAAAGCGGTTCCTGGTTCTGGTTCCTGCAGGTCTGACGTGTCACCAGAACCGACCCTTCACCATGGCCAGCTGCAGCAGAGACAGCACGGTCCGGCTCTGGTCCCTCACACCCCTTATCTCCAACCTCCTGCTCAACGTCCTCACAGACCGGCCCTGGGAGAAGATCACTGGAAACACGGGTCAGAACATTCTCAGAACTCCCTCACAACGTCCTCACAACCTTCTTGCAACATCTTCAGAAATTCCTCAGAAAATCCTCTTCCTTCCAGTTCCATCTAAAGCTCTAACCCTCTGGTTCCATCTAAAGTTCTAACCGTCTGGTTCCATCTAAAGCTCTAACCCTCTGGTTCCATCTAAAGCTCTAACCATCTGGTTCCATCTAAAGTTCTAACCGTCTGGTTCCATCTAAAGCTCTAACCCTCTGGTTCCATCTAAAGTTCTAACCCTCTGGTTCCATCTAAAGTTCTAACCGTCTGGTTCCATCTAAAGCTCTAACCCTCTGGTTCCATCTAAAGCTCTAACCCTCTGGTTCCATCTAAAGCTCTAACCGTCTGGTTCCATCTAAAGCTCTAACCGTCTGGTTCCATCTAAAGTTCTAACCGTCTGGTTCCATCTAAAGCTCTAACCCTCTGGTTCCATCTAAAGTTCTAACCGTCTGGTTCCATCTAAAGCTCTAACCCTCTGGTTCCATCTAAAGTTCTAACCGTCTGGTTCCATCTAAAGCTCTAACCCTCTGGTTCCATCTAAAGCTCTAACCGTCTGGTTCCATCTAAAGCTCTAACCGTCTGGTTCCATCTAAAGCTCTAACCCTCTGGTTCCATCTAAAGTTCTAACCCTCTGGTTCCATCTAAAGCTCTAACCCTCTGGTTCCATCTAAAGCTCTAACATTCTGGTTCCATCTAAAGCTCTAACCCTCTGGTTCCATCTAAAGCTCTAACCGTCTGGTTCCATCTAAAGCTCTAACCGTCTGGTTCCATCTAAAGCTCTAACCCTCTGGTTCCATCTAAAGTTCTAACCCTCTGGTTCCATCTAAAGCTCTAACCCTCTGGTTCCATCTAAAGCTCTAACATTCTGGTTCCATCTAAAGCTCTAACCCTCTGGTTCCATCTAAAGTTCTAACCGTCTGGTTCCATCTAAAGTTCTAACCGTCTGGTTCCATCTAAAGCTCTAACATTCTGGTTCCATCTAAAGCTCTAACCGTCTGGTTCCATCTAAAGTTCTAACCCTCTGGTTCCATCTAAAGCTCTAACCGTCTGGTTCCATCTAAAGTTCTAACCCTCTGGTTCCATCTAAAGCTCTAACCCTCTGGTTCCATCTAAAGCTCTAACATTCTGGTTCCATCTAAAGCTCTAACCCTCTGGTTCCATCTAAAGTTCTAACCGCCTGGTTCCATCTAAAGCTCCAACCTTCTGTATTTCCTCTACAGACACTGCGATGGTTCCTGGTTCTCCGGCGCTACTTTGTGGAAAAGTTTCCCGAGACATCAAGCAGGAGCTGGACAAGCTGAGCGTGGACATCCGGGCCAAGAAGCTCCGCTGGTTCTCCGAGTGCTTTTCGGTAAATATCTTCTGAATGTTTGTTGATGTGTCTGACAACAAGTCTTCAAAGTCTCTGTAGACTTTGTTCAAGTTCATTCTGAGGAAATGTTCTGGTGATTTGTCTCCATCTGCTGGACATCAGGTGCTACTTCACACTTCACATGTTTTCATGCATTTCCTGTTTGGTTTGTGGCTCATGTGCAAAGTTTCATGTCTCTTTGGGGGTTCCGTGTCTCTGTGGGACGGTTTTGTGGTAAATGGTAAATGGTCTGTATTTATATAGCGCTTTACATGATACGTCACATTCACCCATTCACCCACTGATGGTGGAAGCTGCCATGCAAGGCGCTAACCACGACCCACCAGGAGCAATTTTAGGTGTCTTACTCAGGGACACCTCGACATGAGCACGACGGGCCGAGGATCGAACCGGCAACCTTCCAGTTACAAGACAGCCACTCTGCCCACTGAGACATGCAGGCCCCTGTCTTTATGGACGGTTTCGTGTCTCTGCTCGACAGTTTCGTGTCTGTTTCATGCCTCTAATTATTTTACTGAAAATATTTTACATTTTTACAAGCTCAGTGAGAAAGTTTTGTCTCCTTTCTGTCTTTTTGTGTCTCATTTTTCGACACACTTGGAGTTTTGTTCATTGTCTTTGTCTATTTTGGTTTCCTTTGTGTTGTTTTTTGTCTCTTTGTAGTCATTTTATGTATTAGTGGTTGTTTTGTGTCTCTTTTCTGTCATGTTGTGTAGAAACTTTCTCATTTGGTGTTCTGAGCCATGCTGCATATATTTTTTCATCCAGTAGCTTTGATTTTCCTGTCAGTCTCATTATTTTACTGCAGTCTGGTTTTTCTCCATAACATCGACATTTAGGGCAGCACTTACAGAGATAATTCAATGAAGAAAGTGATTTAAATCAGCCACATGTACTTCTTCTAACCAGCAGATGTCGTTGTTCCTGTGATAAATAGAGAACCACCTCTTAATGCAGATTCTCTGTCTGAACTATATTTACTAGAGCTTGTACAGGGTTGTGTTTATTAGATAACATCCTGGTATAAAACAGTTACAGTTTGTGCTGCAGCTTTGTCTATTTAAGCTGCTGGACTTTAGAAGGTAAATCAACAGAAAGCTCTCTGCACCACACCCTTCATCCCATGTTTACTTAAGCTTCAGTCAATTCCAGCTGTTTTCAGTACAAAAAATCGCTAATATTCTATTTTTAAATAAAAAAATTACGAAAAATACAGGGAATATTGGACGCGCATCGCGAGGTGCATTTCCTTGAAAACGACCGATTCGGGGATTTTATACGACTTCAGGACATGTTCTGGATAAAATAGTTTACTGGCTTGTGTCATCTGGATGTAAAAGGTTGGATTATGGCCGTTTTTTGTGGAATCTTTTTTTCTGTGTGTAATAATGAACCCGGAAATGTGAGTCACGCTGTGTGCGTTGAAGCCGTGTACAGAGAACGGATGGATGGATATTCGTTTTTTGTCGGACAAATGTGTTTTTCTCATCCGCTGTGGTAATCACATCTGAAAGTGGTTTATACCGGCAGATTCATGAGAATCTAAGCTTTCCATCGGCGAATAGTGTTTGTATAATCGTGTTTGCGGCCGTCGGACATTCTTGAAATTCCTATGCAAATTAGTAGGTGTACCGCCGGCGGTACACTGAAGCTTAAGGGGTTAAAGGAATCGCAAATCAAACACAGAGATCTGAGGAGAAAAGACTTTAACTCGGCGAGAACAAGCAAACAGAGGAGGAGATTTTATTCCAGTGAGGGTAGAGGTCACGGACAGGAGAACAAACCGGTTTACTCGGTTTTATCACAACAATAAATACTGTGAACTTTACAGCTGTGGAGCTCAGAACGCCACCACAACAAAGAAATGAATAAAAGTAGCTTTCATAATGTCTTAGAAGTTTCCTCCTTTTGTTGCTTTTTAACACTGAATTGACAGTTGGTTCCAGAAGACTCCTGGATCTGGAAGGTCCAGTCTCTGGTGGATCAGAACTCCTGGATAGAACTACACCATGAAGACTGAAGAACCAAGAACCTCTGAGGAAAGGTTGTTGAAGAGCTTCAGTCAGGATGATACAAGAACATTTAAAGTTCCTGAAGATCTCCTGGAGTCCAGTTAAATCCATCATTAAGAAATGGAAGAAGATGGAACATGAATAAATGTGACTAGAGCAGGACGTCCTCACGACCTGAGAGACTAGAGAGGGAGGCCGTCGAGGAACTAGAAGAAGGTTCTACGGAGACCAGAATGGAGCTTTTTGGTCAGAATACAGTAAGTTTGTTGGACACTAAAAAGCTGAACATCATCACAAACGCATCGTCACCATGAAGCACGGTGGTGGAAGCATCATGATCTGAAGCACGGTACTCAGAAATGGTTTGAAGACGAGGTGGAAGTTCTGGAGTCCAGACCTGAATCCAGCTGAGAACTAGAAAAGTTCTGTTGACTGAGGATCCATGAGGAACCTGACAGAGTTTAACAGGTTTTATAGAATAATGAGGTGAAGCTCCAGATGTTTCTAGATGTTTTTAGATGTTCTTCTGTTCTGTGTTGTCCTCGTCCAGCCTCCAGGGGGCAGCAGTAACCTGTGGGACCTGGTGTCGGTCATCAACGGTCAGGACGACTCGCTGCTTCCTGCCGGCTACAGTAAAGGAGTGATGCACATGAAGCACCTGCTCAAGTTCAAAACGGTGAGTGGGACAAGCCCCGCCCCTAAATGAAGCAGCCGGCCAATCAGAGCATGGCACAGGGAGGCGTGCTTCAATCGTCAATCAGAAGCCAGTTTAACCAGCGGCTGTTTGTTTATTCATCAATCATTTATTCAGTCTATAGAGTCCAAACATCACAAACACACACTGTCAGGTTCTTTCTAGAAAACCAACAGGTTTCAGAGCAGAAGGTTCTGTTGGATCTTAGATGTTTTGCTGATCTGGCCCACAGATGTGGAGCTGACCCAGTTTTATGTGCGATGAAGCAATCACCACTTTTTTCTTTTTCTAAACATGGGCTCTGATGGGACGACTGTTTTTTATTATCTTCTCTGGTGATTCCAGCTTTCAGAAGAACAAAATATCTTTAGAATGAGGCCGATACAAGGACAGCGAGCAAATAAAAAACAGTTAAGTATCATAAAGTTCAGGCAAAGAAGCAGAAATTAACCAATTAAATGACCAAAAACATGTTCAGGCTCAAAAAATGCATTGGAATCTGTGCAAAAATGACTAAAATGTGTCCTAAACGACCACAATTTGTCCACAATGGCTAAAAAAATAATTGATTTCAAGACATGAAATTTAAAGTGACTTCCCTCACAGCTAAAAACATTTGAACTCATTGAGGTTCATTTTAAAGTTCTGCATCTCTGTGGCACCAGAACATCATGAAGAATGAGAGAGAATAATGGAGAGGTCTCAGAATTTACCCAAACCAACTGAAAATTAAGTTAAAATGGGAAAATCTGATCTAAAATGACTGAACTTTGTCTAAATTGACACAAAAATTGTCTAAACTGACTGAAAATTTGCTTAAAATGTCAAATGTTTGTCAAAAAATACTAAAAAAAATCTTAAATGAGATGTAAACAACCCAAATGAGACACAAAGCAACAAAAACAAGACATAAAATGACAAACAAAAGAGACAGAAAGTGACAAAAAAATAGACAAGCTGAGAAAATGAGATATGAAATGTCAAAAAATTACCCAGAACCATCTAAAATGACTAATAGAGTCTCTGAAACAACTCAAAATTAGTTTAAAATTAAATTAGTCTAAGTTTGGTTCCTTATTTGTTGAAAAGTTTAGTTTTAAATGTAAAAAACAGACACAAAACAACACAAAAACACCACAAAATGGATCCAAAGATGGATAAAGGAACTAAAATGAGCAAAAAATGAGACGAGAAAAACGAGGCAAAAAATGACAAAGAAGATAAAAAATGTGTTTTTTGAGGGGTTCAATTGTAAAGCTAACTGATAAGCAGATAGCTGGGTTCAAACACCCGTTGTTCTTTAATTAAGACTCGGATTGTTGTCTGTCTGGTCCAGTCTGAAGCCCAGGAGCTCACCATCGTGAAGATGTCCAAGTTCGGAGGAGGAATCGGAGCTCCGAGTAAAGAGGAGCGGCTGAAGGAGGCGGCAGATATCCACCTGAGGCTGGGGCAGATCCAGAGATACTGTGAGCTGATGGTGGAGCTGGGGCAGGTGGGCTTCATTATCAGCTTCATGTGGAAATAAATTAGAGATTAGAGATAAGCAGCTGGTCTGAGTGATTGTCGTTGGAAACCGTAAGAAATGGATGATTGTGGTGATTTATTGTCTATGTTTCAGTGGGAAAAAGCTCTTTCTGTGGCACCAGGAGTCTCCATGAAGTACTGGAAGAAACTCATGCAGAGGTGAACCAGAGATCTCCGTCTGAGCAGCAGCTAAAATGAAATTAAACGCCTTTCAGCTGCTGTTTGGAGTGGTAGAGAAATATGTTTGTTCTGTTAAAAACAACGGTAGCATCATGTAAACAAACTGCTATTTAATCCCAAAAATTAATTAATATTTAGTTATTAAGAATCAGGACCAAATTAATCATTAAAAGTGGAAAATATTACAAATATTTAACATTTTTATGGCAGCTATTTTGATATTTGCCTGATAGATATCTAAGCTAGCAGTGATGTCAACACATACATATCAAACACATTTGAAATTTACATGCTAACTTCGATGCTAGCCCTTGAAGCTAACATTAACTTTAAGGGTTAGCAACATGTTTGATATTTACTGGTCAGATTTCGAAGCTAGCAGTGATGTTAGCATTTAAATATCAAACATATTTGAAATTTACATGCTAGCCCTCAAATTTATCTATTAATATCAATTGTAGTGCTAAAAGCTAACGTTAGCTTTGAGGGTTCGCAACATGTTTGATATTTACCTGTTAGAATCAGTGCTAGCCTTTGAATTTGCTTGTTAATATGGATGCTAGCCCTTGAAGCTAGCATTAGTTTCGAGGGTTAGCAAAACGCTTGATATTTACCTGTTAGATATCGAAGCTAGCAGCGATGTATCAAACATGTTTGATATTTACATGCTAATATCGAAGCTAGTCCTAAAATTTATCTGTTAACATCAATGTTAGCCCTCCAAGCTAATGTTACCTTCGAGGGTGAGCATATTAGTGTGTAAATATCAAGCACATTTGACAACATCAATGCTAGCCCTCAAATTTAGCTGTTAACATCAATACTAGCCTTCATAGCTAACGATCGCTTCAAGAGATAGCAATATGTTTGATATTTACCTGTTACAATCAGTGCTGAGCTTTGACTTTGCCTGTTAACATCGATGCTAGCTCTCAAAGCTAGCAATAACATCAAATGGCTAGCATCCATGTCAGCATGTAAATATGCTGACATGGAGACCAGCTCTCAAATTTAGCTGTTAACATCAATGTTAGTCCTCCAAGCTAACGTTAGATTGGAGGGTTAGCAACATGTTTGATATTTACCTGTTGGAATCGATGCTTGCCCTTAAATTTACCTTTTAACATACTTAAGTTCTGATCTTCTTCTTTCTGCTGACCGGCTACGAATGATTTCAGACAAATACATCATTTTAATTTCACCCTTTTTTGAATCCTTGTTCCTGTTTCCTGCAGGAGAGCCGACCAGCTGATGGCGGAGGACAATGACGACGCCATCCCGTACTGTGTCGCCACCGGAGACATTAAGAAGCTGGTGGCGTTCTTCAGCAGCAGAGGACAGCTGCTGGAGGCCTTACTGATAGCTCAGGTACCGATCAGGACGTTCAATACGGAATATTGATCAGAAATAATCAGTAATACCAGTGATTGACGAGGGTTATTTTCAGGGAGCGTGTGAAGGAAACATTCGAGCTCCTCAGAGTTCCTCCGTCAACCACACGACCAACGACGTGGACAACAGACAGCAGTACCAGAGGTAACAAACACACCGTAAACAACATCCAGATTTATGTTTGTTTCACGCAAATTAAACTGGATTTAACTTCAGTTTAACGAAAATATGCAGCTGAAACCTGCAGATGTGCTGCTGTTCCTGCTCAGTGATAGACTCTTGGTACTGAAGTTAAAGGAAAACTACAAACAAACAGTCAGCAAGCGTTGAGATGTGGAGAAATCAGAGCTTAAACTGATGCCTCGTTTCAATCTGTATTGGGAGTTATTATTAAAATACAACCGGCATCATAAAAACAATCTGGAATCACTCAGGAGAAGTTATGAGGTCATGAAACTAAGAAAACTAGATTAGCACAACTTTCTACATCAACAAAACTGATAATTCAAGTTGCTGTTTGTATATTTTTGAGCCAGAAGACCTTTAATAATTATAAAAGAACCACAATCATTGTTTTTTAGTGACAAAGATTCAAGTGTTCAGAGTTCTAGGCATCATTGGGAACTAAAGACTTCATGATATTCATGGACTTGATCCCACGGCTGTAAATAAAGTCGCTAGAACAGAGTCCGTCATCCTCCCAGATGTTTGTCGGAGGATTCTTTCCAGTCTTTATCTCCTGTTTGTTCTGCAGCCTCCTCCACCAGGTCTGCCAGGAGCTGGCTGAGTGGTACTTCCAGGACGGATGCTCGGTGCTGGCGGCGTGCTGCCACCTGGCCGTCGACAACATCCAGCTGGCCATGACCAGTCTGATCCGAGGGAACGAGCTGGAGCTGGCCGCATGTGTGGGCATCGTCCTGGGAGAGGCGGCCAATCAGAGCACAGCTTACTGCCTGAAGCTGCTGGCCAGGAAGTACATGGCCACGCCCACATGGTACGGCTCCGGGGAAATGTTTGTTTTGTTTTATTGAAGAATGCTCTTATCTGAGCAGCTTTATCTGTTTTGGTTTGAATCCAGATGTGATAACAACGGATTTACAGCTCGACTTTGAACTGTGACTCTGAAACTGTTGTTCTCAGGAGGAGCTTTTAGTCTGTCTGTGGAGGTTTACATGAACGCTCAACATGCAGGAGCTTCAGGCTCATCAAGTCTACCTCGGTCACAGAGAAAAGACCAAAAAACACGTGGTGGTTTGGATCGAATCCCACTTGTTCCAAATTAGTTGTGACACTTAAAGTTGATAATTATACATGATAGCAGTGAATATACGACGGAAATGTGACGATTCAGAGCCAAACTAGTGATGATGAAGAAGATAAAGATCATTACAAACATGAGAATTGTTGTTATTTATTTACACAGCTTGAGTTATAAAAATAGGAAAAAGTGAAAAAACCTCCAATCCAGGCTGGTCTAGTGTCTCTATAAAGTTCCTGTCAGTGTTTATCTATAGATGGATCCATATTTCCACTAAAATACAGTTTTTGTTCCACATTTCTCCAACTGTTGAGGCTCTAACATCAGTAGAATCTGATGGTTAAAGTTTGACCAGACAAGGTTGCAGTTTTTAGATGTTTAGACATAAAAATGCAGATATGAGTCCATTTAGACAAACTTTGAGGTATTTTAGGTAATTTTTGAGCCATTTTGGGTAGTTTTCTTATGCTAGCCCTCCAAGATAACATTAGCTTGGAGGGCTAGCATTGATTGAAAGACGTAAAAAATATTATATTTACCTGCCAGTGTTTGCTTTGACAACATGTTTGATATTTACCTATTAGAATGCAAGGCTAGCATCAGTGTTAGCATGTAAATATCATATTTACCTGCTAACATTAGCTTTGGGGACTAGCATCAGTGTCAACAGGTAAATATCATATTTAGCTGCTAGCATTAGCTTAGAGGGCGAGCATTGATTCTATCAAGTAAATATCATATTTTGCTGTAAACGTTGATGCTAGCTCTTCAAACTAATATTAGTTTGAAAGGCTAGCATTGGTGTTAACAGCTAAATATCAAACATGTTTGATATCAAATATGTTTGATATTTAGCAGTAAACATTGATGCTAGCCCTCCAAGCTAACATTAGCCTCAAGGGCTAGCATTGGTTCTAACGGGTAAATATCATATTTAGCTGTTAACATCGATGCTAGCCCACCAAGCTAATATTAGCTACAGACATTAAAAGTTAAAATCTGACCACCAGTTGTCACTAAAGTTTCTCAAACTCAGGTGTTAAATGTTGAAACAGATCGCAGTACATACCTGCACAGGTAGAAACCATAAATTTGTCTGTTTCCTGCTGTGAGAAGTGAAACATCTGCAGTAAAAACATCTGTAAAGCCGCATCACTTCACTGAGTAACTTCTGACCTTCTTGTTCAGGGAACTTTCTGCCGACCTGTTGGGAATGATTCCAGACAACCATATCTTATTGGCCAAACTGTGCGCCTTTTACCCAGGAAGCACCGCCGAAATCAACCAATTACACGAGAGGGTGAGTGATTGGGTGGGTTCTGGGTGAGGTTCTGTTTGTTTTCTGTTTGAGGTTCTGTTTGGGTTCTGGGTGAGGTTCTGTTTGGGTTCTGGGTGAGGTTCTGTTTGGGTTCTGGGTGAGGTTCTGTTTGGGTTCTGCTGGTACCAACATGGCGCTGTGTGTCGCTGCAGTGCCAGCTCCCGTCCATGGAGGAGTGTAAGAGGCTGGCAGCAGCAGCCGAACATGACGGAGATCTATTCTCAGCCGTTAAATTCCATCTGCTGAGCTGTGATCCCGAAGACGCTCTTCAGATCGGCATCCAGCACGTCAAAGGTACCGAGTTTAGACCCCATCTGGCCATTCTGTCTTCACTCTCACTAAAGGCACTAAAAACACCTCCACGATTCTAACAGGTAAATACCAAACATATTTGGTATTTACATGCAAACATTGATGCTAGCCCTTGAAGCTAACATTAGCTCGGACGTTAATGTTAGCTTGGAGGGCTAGCATCGATGTTAATAGGTAAATTTGAGGGTTAGCATTGATTCTAACAGTTAAATCTAAAACACTAAACCTGAATATATTTGGACTAAACAAGACATTTGAGTAAACTGTGATCCATGCTTTTCTAAATTTTCTGACATGTTAGAGACAAGTCAACACTAAAAATGTTGAGTATTTGCAGCTCTGATGTCTTTTTAAAATTTCTTTCCTGTTTCTTCTCCACTAGAACAGCTGGCCGGATCTGATTGGACGGTGGACAGCGTTCAGCCAATCCTGGACCTGCTGAGTTACATCAGAACCGACCACCTCGTCGCGGCCAAACTGACCGAGTACGAACCTCCGCAGCCGCTTCTTTAGTTCTGCTTCTCCCTCCACAGACTGACGGCTTTGTGTGTTTTCAGAGTTCGCAGTGAGCTGCTGATCCTCTGCGGCTACATCGGCGCCCTGCTGGCCATCAGACGCCACTACAGCAGCATCGTACCCGCCCTCTACGAATACACCAGGTAGGAAACAACGCAAACCAGACACTGAACGACAAAAACAAGACACAAAATAATCAAAATAAGACACAGAACGATCAAAATGAGACGAAAAACGACAAAAACGAGACAAAACGATCGAAGTGAGACACAGAACAACAAATGACAAAAACAAGTTACAAAACGAGATGCAAAACAACTAAAATGAGACCCAAAACGACATAAACGAGACACAAAACAACAAAAACGAGACACAAAACGACAAAAACGAGACACAAAACAACAAAAACAAGAGACAAACAGGACAAAATGCTGAAAATGAGAGGAAAAAAAGACATCAGGACACAAAATGAGATAAAATAAGAGACAAAGAGACAAAACTGGGACACAAAACAAGACACAAGACAACAAAAAACAGCACAAAATGACTGTTTTCCTGGATTTACATCATTTGAAAGTAAAATTATGTACATTAAGGAATAAAAACGTAACTGTAGTTTTTATAACTGTACTTTTTTAAAATCACCAAACATCTCAGTGTTGTTGTGAACGTTCTACATTCAGATAATTCTAATGAAAAGCGTTTGGAGAAGAAACGTTTACGGAACTTTTGTTTGTCAGTCAGCTGCTGAAGAGGAGGGAGGTCAGAGTTCCTCTGAAGATCGAACAGCTGACGGTGGAGCTGGAGGCCTGGAGAGCTCAGAGCAACAACATGTAGGTCTGCACGACAACAACACAATACTGCACAACAACACTACACAACACAACTACAACAACACAGTACTACACAACAACAACAACACTACACAACTACACAATACTACACAACTACACGATAACAACACAACATAACAACAACACAACACTACACAACAACAACACAATATAACACAGATACACACAAACACCGGTCCATTGTATCTTCAGTTTCTGTCTCCTGGATGTGATGCTG
Organism: Acanthochromis polyacanthus; assembly: GCF_021347895.1. NCBI lineage: Eukaryota > Metazoa > Chordata > Actinopteri > Pomacentridae > Acanthochromis > Acanthochromis polyacanthus. Next base: position 1,460,316 of record NC_067115.1, on the reverse strand, counting down.
GGGAGGCATCATAATGCATACGGTTACCATGGCAACATAGGAGAGGACAGAGTCTGCTGATGAAATATATGTATACATATGTATATAATGACCATAAATTTACTCTTTTTCTGTATTTAAGTCAGCTACAATTTTTTTATATTATTAAAAAAAAAAAGTATTTTATGACTTTTTCCTGCTTTAAAATATAAATAAAACCAAACCAAACAACATCAGATAAAAAGTACTAATTTACATGTTGACTGTAAATCAGGTCAAACCTGTACTCAATAAATTCTTATTTTAAATGTTGACTGTAAAAAACTAAAAACAGGCTAAAGGATACGCTAAAATTCTGTATTTTGTTCTTTTACAACATGTGACCATCAACTTACATCATTTTACTGGATTTTAATCAATGAAACTGTTTAATCGACTTTTTCTTTTTAAATTTGCTTGGAGACCGAAGAATTGTCCCCAAACTGTTGTTAAGGTGGAACGTCCAGATTGTGTCCTTCAGGCTGCAGATATTCTGATTACTGTCGTTATATAATTAGTGTAATTATGCTGAATGCTGCCACATGTTTCCTGTTTTCCTCAGTCCTCCGTCAGAGACTCAGAGAGACGAGTTCAGTCGCCTCCAGAGGAGAATCCAGCCGACAGACTCAGGTAAACATCAGGTGACAGAGAGACGCTTCCTGATTGGACGGTGGATTAAAATGGTTTGTTTCTGTTCTGACCTGTAGCTAAAAACTCAAAATTCAGAATTGCTTTTAACACATAATATTAACTTGTTTTTATGATGTGTTTTATGACTTGTTTTATCTTTATAATTTAATGTTTGATGATTTTTATGTAAAGCGTCTTTGAGTAACAAGCACCATACATTATGTTATTATTATTATTATTATTGTTAATAAAATAAGTCCAGATCAATAATTTGGTAGATTTTTGAGAATTTCATATGGAATTTTCCATTTCCACCCTGAAAAAACACCAAACAAACTGGTTTGAATGAATCCAGTTGATGTTCAGTTTTATTTATTGAATCCTGAAAACTGAAAAAGAAATGCAAAATCTCCAATCCAGGATGATCTAGTGTCTCGATAAAGGTCCTGTAAGTGTATATCTATGGATGGATCCATATTTCTACTAAAATATAATCTTTGATCCACATTCCTCCAACTTTTGATTCTCTAGCATCAGTAGAATCTGACATGTTAGAGTCTGAATAGACAAGGTTCCAGTTTTTAGATCTTTAGACAGAAGGCCAATATGAGTCCCATCTGGATCATTTAGTCTTATTGTGGTTCTTTGTGGTCATTTGCAGTTAGTTTTGGTAGTTTTGTGTCACATTTTGGTTGTTTTCATATCTTTGTGGTTGTTTGCATTTATTTTAGCTAATTTTTGGCACATTTGCCAATTTGGATCCTTTCTACCCATGTTGTGTCTCTTTGAGGTCACTTTGGGGGCATTTTGTGTCTATTTTTGTTTTTGTTTTTTTTGCTTTTTTTGGTCATTAAATTGTTAGCTAGGACCATGGCTAACAGTTGACTTTGTCAACTGAAAGTGTGACAAAGATTTTTTTACATTCTTAGCTAAAAGTGTGGCTAACAGTTTAAATTATTAGCTAGAACAATTAATAGTTGAACTTGTGAGCTAATAGTTAAAGCAGTTGAAGTTGTCACCTTGAAGTATGGCTAACACTGTAAATTAGCTTAAAGTATGGCTAACAGTTCAAATTGTTAGCAAACAGTTGAAGCAGTTCAATTTGTTAGCTAGAAGTATGGCAAACAGTTAAAATTATTAGTTAAAAGTGTAGCTAAAAGTTGAATTTATTAGCTTGAAGTGTGGCTAACAGTTGAATTTGTCAGCTAAAAGCATGACGAACAGTTGAAATTATTAGCTAAAAATATGGCTAACAGCTGAATTCTGAACTAAAAGTGTAGCTAGCATTTTGTTAGAAGAGTGGCTAATAGTTTAAATTGTTAGCTAGAAGTGAGGCTAACAGTTGAAATTATTAGCTAAAAATGTGGCTAAATTGAATTGTGAGCTAAAAGTGTGGCTAATATTTTGCTAGCCAGAAGCATGGCTAATGGTTTAAATTGTTAGTTAGAAGTATGGCTAACAGTTGAATATGTTAGCAAGAAGTGTGGCTAACAGTTGAATATGTTAGCAAGAAGTGTGGCTAACAGTTGAATATGTTAGCTAGAAGTGTGGCTAACAGTTGAATTTGTCAGCTAAAAGTATGACTAACAGTAGAAATTACTAGCTGAAAATGTGGCTAACAGTTGAATTGTGAGCTAAAAGCATGGCAAATAGTTTATATTGTTAGCTAGAAGTGACGCTAATAGTTTAAATTGTGAACTAAAAGTGTAGCATTTTGAAATGTTATGGACCACCTGAGTCATTTTGGACCATTTTCAGACGAGTTTCAACTCATGTTGGATAATTGTGGACAAATTTTTAATAATTTTTAACCATTTTATCTAGGTTTTTTACAGATACACATCAGTGTAAATGATAAAACCCCTCCTTTAGCTTCGGTTTAGATTCAGCTCTGGAGGACAAATGAAGCTTTAGAGAGAGAAATTAATGAAGCAGTCCATCGACATCTCAGTAAATAATCTATATCTGATGACCGTTTCCTCTCCCAGCTGCCTTGGTTCTGTCCGGTGCCGACTACGTGACCGGATCCAACCTGCCGAGCCACTCAGACCTGCAGCTGTCCTGCTTCACCGGCCAGAGGATCCAGGTTTGTGTTTGTTTTGGTTGGTACTGCATTGGAAAAAAGGGCCCTTTCAAAACAAGAAAAAACTTATTTCAAGGAACTAAGTGAACAAAAATCTGCCAATAGAACAAGTGAAAAATGTCTTGGTGAGATTTCTTGAAATAAGATGTGATATTTAGAATATTGAGATCTCAAAATTATCTGGAAAAACTTATTTTAAGCTCTATTTTACCGGGATTGTCAAGCTTAGGTGTCTTAAAATAAGCCAGGCATGATAAAAAATAATAGCTTTTCACTCAAAAATAGATTTTTGCTTTCATGTAACCTCCTAATTTGAGATGTTTAAACTTATTTCGAGTTGTACTACAGTGGCACTTATCTAGATTTAAGACCATCTTGTACTTGAAATAAGATTACAAAGATGAATTGAAGCATTTTGAGATACATGTTCTCACAGTTAGCTAGAAATCTTAATATCTAGTTGTGTTTTGACAGCATTTGGAGGTGTTGTGTTTTAGGGTCAGCCAGCGATCCTCAAAAGCAGCTGTTTTTAACTCAAAAGTAGACATTTGCTTTTTAAACATTCATGTCGAGTACAGAAGTTAAAATGTATTTTACTTATTTTAGGTTGTATAAAAGTGACATGACTCAGTCAGCATTCAGATTAGTCAAGTTTGGGCTCCATCGAACATGAAAACGGTGGACTAAAATCTGTGTTTGGAAACATTTTGACACATTCAGTTTGATCTCAAGTGGACTGGACCAGTTTTTACTATATGATCAAAACGACAAAAGTCAGATAAAGAAGCCAAAAATCAACAAAAACAAGACAAAGCATTGTGAAAATGAGATACAAAACACCAAAAAAAATAGAGAAACGACAGCAAATAAAACAAAAAAAGAGACAAGATTAAACAAACAAGTTACAAGGCAACAAAAAACAACGGATACATGACAAAAACAAGACAAAAAAACACAAAACGGAACGCAAAAGAACGAATAAAGCAAAACACAGAATGACAAAAATAAGACAAAAAACAACAAGATGAAAAGGAAAGACAAAAAACAAAAATGAGAAACAAAACAACAAAAACATGAAACGAAAGTCAGACAAAAAGAAAAAAAACAACAAAAACGAGACAAAATGTGCAAAAACGAGACAAAAAATGACAAGAACAAGAAATGAAACAACAAAAAATTTGACAAACGACACGAATCAAAACAAAAATAGAGACAAAAAATTCAACAGAATCAAAATAGCTAACTGTGAGAAGACGTAGCTCAAAATGCTTCAATTAATCTTATTTCAAGTACAAGATGGTCTTAAGTCTAGAGAAGTGTCTAAATAAGTTTAATGTGTTTGACTCTTTCTAGGTGACATGACTCTGGATTTATTTCCTTCTCTGTGTTCCTGTAGGGTCCAGTGTTCCTGCTGGAGGACGGTAAATCGGCCATCTCCCTCAACGACGCGCTGATGTGGGCCAAGGTGAACCCGTTCTCTCCGCTGGGAACCGGACTTCGCATCAACCCGTTCTGAGAATGAAGCTCTGCAGAGCAAACCAAGAGGCCAACTGTACCTTCAAACACGCTGGTAGACTTTGTAATTTTGATATCGCTTAGCGTAGCGATGAGAAGGTAGCCAACGGCAGCCGTCATGTTTCATCTGTGAGGAGGGTTCTTATTGGACGGGACGGTCGGTAGGACTTCCTCCTTTTCTGCAGCTAACAGTATGAGCATGTAAATACACAGGGTATAAATCTATCGTTGTAAAAACAGAACACTGGAATAAAGCAAAACACTGGATATTTAAACGAGGCTCCACCTTTTTCTTCATGATGATAATGTCTATTAATTAAACATCTAAAATGTAAGAATTCATTCATTTAACTGAACTCAGAGCAGCCACTTGGTTCCAGAAGTCATCAGTGATCAATGGATGATCTGAGGTCAGTGGTTGGAGGATAAAGACTCCTGGATCTGGAAGGTCCAGTCTCTGGTGGATCAGAACTCCTGGATAGAACTACACCATGAAGACTGAAGAACCAAGAACCTCTGAGGAAAGGTTGTTGAAGAACATCAGTCAGGACGATACAAGAACATTTAAAGTTCCTGAAGATCTCCTGGAGTCCAGTTAAATCCATCATTAAGAAATGGAAGGAAGATGGAACATGAATAAATGTGACTAGAGCAGGACGTCCTCAAGACCTGAGAGACTAGAGAGGGAGGCCACCAGTAGACAGGTGGAGACTCTGAAGTCATTTATTTCCAACGTAAATGTGTGATTTTCATCCTCTGGAGCTTCTCTTGACATCGTCTTCCACCTGGACTGGTTTGGTCGGGAGCATGAGCAACAAACATGAAAAACTGCACTTTAACATCAATGAATGACACTGAAGTTTAATCTCTTCAGTCTGGATGTGCTGCTCTGTCATTAACTCCTACGTTTAGGGAAAGTTCAAACTAAAGACGACAGTTCAGATCAGACTTGAGAATGAGCTGATTCTGAACAAACATCTCAGACTTTCTGAGCTTCAGCACCTCTAGAAGATATTTGAACAACAAGCAACTCCAGAGATCCAGAAGTTGGAGAGAGTTAGCTTTAGCTGAGCCACAGAACATGTGGGACGCTAACCTAGCAAACATTTCAGACCAAACTCTTTTCTCTGGTCAACACACACACAAATAAACTCCACCAACATCTGGAGAGCATGGCACACATTATATCTGACACTACAGCTGCATATAAAGTGCATTAAAAGCGGCACCGATACGAAAATAAACACTTACCGAACTATCAGAGTCCTTTCAGTGTCTGCTGGTAGAATCAGCTGAAGGTAGAAAATGGGTTAAAACAAACCAACAGGCAGAAAAACTGTTTGTGGAAAAGGTTCTGCTGCTCCACCGATAAATACACCATCAGTTATTTTATCAGAATTAATATAAACGAGGAGAACAGAGTCTGGTCTGTCTCCTCCATAGGACCTGTCAATCATTCCAGACCAGACTGTCACTCAAGTAGCCCCGCCCCCTGACCTCACAAAACTTTAAGCAGTCTATCAAATTTTAGTTTTTCCTGTGGTGAATTGGGGTCTATGGAGCTTTTTAGAGCCAGCCCCTGGTGGACGGTGTGGTATTGCAAGTTTTTGGCACTTTGTGTTGGGTTCATTTTTGGAGCCGGACGTTACGTCCATCTTTACATACAGTCGATGTTTTATCCAAGCTGACGTCACTCCTGTGGATCTTCTTCACTGCAGACCACAGACGGTACGCTGCAGACAGACTTTAGGTTCATTAGCGCCGCCTACTGGTCTGGAGTGTTCATCAGTGTTACTTGTGTGCCACGAATTAGGGAACCGAGAAAGGTGCGATTAAATGTGCTAATTTAGTTAACGCGTTATTTCTTCAGTAATTAATGAATCAAAATTAACGCGTCAAAGTCCCAGCCCTGGTTTATACAGGACAATGTTCAGACTGATGGAGACCAACAGGACCAACGACGGAGCTGAATTTAAAGCTTCATCTTCTAAACACTGACTGGAAGACCAAACTGTATCGACCATGATTCAGCGCTGAAAAACAATAAAGCATGAACGATCCACTTATCAGCCAGGGAGACGCCTAAAACAAACCCTCAACTCTGTCATTAAATGAACAAGTCCAGAGATACTGAACATTTGTCAACATCTCACTACAAACCTGTAAATGATTGACTTAATCAGAGCAGATAAGATCGAATGTAAAGCCATCAGGACACGCTAGCAGGCAGCTGATAAGAGCTGTTTAAAAAGCTGATAATCTGCAACACACTGACCTGTCCCAGCTTTGGGTTGGACTCTTTTACAGCGTTCAACCTGGAAAACAAACAGGAGAGCAGACAGGTTTAGATCAGAGTGAGCGATTTGCATTTTCAGTCTGAAATGAACCATCTTACCTGGTGGAAGGGTTCAGCATCTGCTCTGGTTTAACCCTCGTGTCGTCCTGCGGGTCAAACTGACCTGTTTTAACGATGAAAATGTGGGAGAAAAATTTCACAATGAAAGCTTTAACCTTTTTAACATTTTTGGGAAATTTTTGAACATTTTTTGGTGGAAAAAAGAAGTATTAAAAAGTCTTTAACAACTCTTAAAGAGTAGTTTAGTTTAGTTCTTAAAGAAAATATTCAAACTTTTACTGATATATATGGAATCAGTTTAGATGTTTTTAGGATTTTTGGGGGGAGATTTTTATTCATTCTCTGAAAATATTTTTTGTAAAATTTTTATTTCTTGTCAAATTTGGGGATTTTTAAAAATAAAATAAAAATATTTAAGGGAAACTTTTAAGGAATTTTTGGAATTTTCTTTCTGAAAATGTTGCAAATTTTTTTATCAATTTGGGGAATTTTTTGCAGAATTTTGGGATTTTTTTCAGACAATGAAACAATATTATTGGTGCCCGTAAATGAGCACAACAGGAGGGTGAAGACACACTCGGGTACAAATGTCCATTTTATACATTTTTATTTTCATGTTACAGCCATACTGTGATATTTCAATAATTACTGACCAAACTGACAAAGTATGTGAACATCCATGCTCCTCAGAGGATGAATCCTGAGACCCCTGAGCTTCCTGTAGCACCATCACCAGGATTAAGTTTACATTTGTACATCTGACACCAGGATCATCTTCTAGACACGGTTCCTTCTGTGGAAAAATCATTTTCAAATACAGCCGCACTGACACTCAAAGTTTAAGATTCTATTTACTGAATGTACTAAAACCAGGAAAACTCCTTCAGCATCGTGGTCCTCTGAGAACAGAACCAGAACCAAACACACCATCAGAGGGGAACCTGAAAGACTCAAACAAGCTGTGACTGCTGCAAACTGGTTGATCTGTGAGATTGAACAGCATCATGATGTGAAGCATGGTGGAGGTAGCATCATGATTTGAAGCATGGTGGAGGCAGCATCATGATATGAAGCATTGGAGGACCGTCTGGGGGAGGCCCATGAAAGGAAGAGGACCAAGTATGAAGATCTGGTCATCGACTGTCGTACACAGGACTGGAAGGCAAGGTGTATGCCCATCGAAGCTGGCAGCAGAGGAATTGTGGGGCAATCTCTCCACAAAGCCCTAAGTGCCTTGGGCATCACGGGAATGGCAAGGAGCAGAGCCATCAAGAACATCACCGAAGCAGCGGAGAAAGTTTCGAGATGGCTCTGGATCCGGAGAGGAGAACCATGGGGGGAAGCGAATGCTACCTGTACACAAGCTGCGGCTTGATCAACCGGAGATGGGTCGCCTGGGCGAGGGTGTCTAATGTTGAAAGACCCGAAACACCCTATGACCCCAGGATACATTACTGATGATGTGTACAGGTACATCAGAATCATCTGGTGTTTCTAAGAACTGATGTGAAGCATAGTGGTGGCAGCATCATGATGTGTAGCACGGTGGAGGCAGCATCATGATGAAGCACGGTGGAGGCAGCATCATGATGAAGCACGGTGGAGGCAGCATCATGATGAAGCACGGTGGTGGCAGCATCATGATGTGAAGCACGGTGGAGGCAGCATCATGATGAAGCACGGTGGAGGCAGCATCATGATGAAGCACGGTGGAGGCAGCATCATGATGAAGCACGGTGGAGGCAGCATCATGATGTGAAGCACGGTGGAGGCAGCATCATGATGTGAAGCACGGTGGAGGCAGCATCATGATGAAGCACGGTGGAGGCAGCATCATGATGTGAAGCACGGTGGAGGCAGCATCATTAAACTGTATTTCAGTCATATGATCCATTTATCAGTTTGTGATTAAATCAGAAATCTGAAAACAGTCTGCCAGTAATTTAATAACTGACGATAATCAGTTAATTGTTGCCGTGGTAACCTAACAAGCTGTTAGCTGTGATGTCACTCATTACAACTGTAAAAACAGCGTTAAATTTAACATTCCAGTAAATACGTCTCGGATCTCAACAGGTTTCATTTTCACACAAACCAGAAATCAGCTGAGCAACAATCATTCCTGACAACAACACAGTTTGATCGGACCAATCAGGGGCCGGTCCCACAGTGACATCACGGGATCATTAAATAGAGAAGGAATGGAGTCCAGCAGAGTCCGGCTCAGGCTGACATGGGCTCGTAGGTGTGGAAGTGGATTCCTTTGGAGCAGGTGATCTTCATGACGGCTCCGTTCAGACTGGAGTCTCTGATCAGCCTCATCATCCCCTCAGCGATCAGCGACGGCCTGCAGACAGGAAGGACTTTCAAAATAAAGGACCGGAACTGGATTTATAAAGATAATCTACTGGTCAAACATCTAGAAGAACTTACTGAAGAACTCCAAACATCTAGAAGAACTTACTGCAGAACTCTAAAAATCTAGAAGAACCTACTGAAGAACTCCAAACATAGAACCCAGGAGAACTCACTGCAGAACTCCAAATTTGCTCATGCTGCGTTTGAAGTCTTCCTTGTACTTGACAAACTTTCCCATGTTGTCCTCGTGTTCCACCGAGTGCAGCAGCGGCGTGTCCACGAAGGCCGGACACAAGACGTTGATCCGGACGCCGTAGTCGCCCTGAGAGGACGCGTCCTGAAACAACAGAAGTCTGAGAACGACTCGTACAGCGCCTCCTGGTGGTCAGACCAGGAAGGATAATCAGAGATGAGCAGGTTTAAAAGTCTAGATTTAAGGAACACGTGAAGGAAATGTTTTGTTGTTTTGTTTCTCATTTTTGTCATTTTGTGTGTCATTTTTGTCAACTCGTGTCTTGTTCTGTGTCTGTTATACCCATCTTCTATTTTCTGTCTCTTTGTGGTCCCTACAGCAGCTTATGGTCGTATAAAACCTCCATCCTGTGGTGTGTCGTCTTACCGCCATGGCTCTGGTGAAGCCGATGACTCCGTGTTTGGTTGCCGTGTAAACCGGCTGGTGAGGAGAGTGAAGGAAGGCTGGAAGACGGAGAACAAACAGGTCACGATCTGAGAGAGAAACTGAATTTAATGTTTCCTCCGTGAGTTTTTTCAGTGTAAACATGAAAACAGCAGCTTCTGAACCAGTTTACACAGGGAGGAAAGACATTCAAAATTTCTCCAAAATGACATAAATTTGTGCAAAACAGGTGTAAAAAATGACTCAAAAACTGTCTGAAAGTACATGAACTTGAAAAAATGGTTGAAATGACCTAAGAACTGTTTAAAATTCATTCAAAATGTTTTAAAATGTGTCCAAATGACTCAAAACTGTGAAGAATTTTTAAAAAATGTATTCTAAGTGTTCCAAAACCTGTTAAAAATGAACACAAAGGGACAAATAAAGCTGCTGAATGAATAAATGAATGCAGCATGGCTCAGAAACAGAGAATCAGGTTATTGGACATACATTCAGCATGGAGGAACATCTTTCTACAGCTGGAATTATTCAGACTCAAAATGACTCAAAATTTGTCCAAAATGACATGAATTTGTGCAAAATCAGCGTAACAACGGTTAAAAATGACTCAAAAACTGAAGAAATTACATGAATTCACTTAAAATGACTCAAAAACTGTCAGAAATGGGACAGAGTTGTGCAGAATTGTTGAAAAAAAAAATCAATCAAAATGCTTAAAAATTTGTCCAAAATGACAAAATCTGTGTGAAAATGCCCAAAAATGATTGTCAGACTGTCTTAAAATGACTCAAAAATGGTTTTAAATCTCATAAATCTGTCTGCAATTGCTAAAAAAAACCTCAAAGTTTATTAAAAATTACATAAATTTGTGCAAAAATGACTTAAAATGGTTTAAAATGTCATGTCATAAATCTGTGCAGAATTGTTGAAACATTCTAAATGTTCCAAAACCTGTTTAAAAATTAACATGAACTTGTTCAAAATGATTAAAAAAATGGTGGAAAAATGACTCAAAAAACAGCCTCAGATGACACAAAGCTGCTCAGAGCAGCTAAAAAAAACTTAAAATCTTTCTAGATTTGTGTGAAAATGAATAACTTCAGTAGTTCTGTGGAGTCATTTTTTTATTCTGGAACTTCTGCGGAACTTTAGAACAAAAAACTCCCAAAATAAAAAAATCATTTTCCTTTTTTCTGCTTTCTAAGACGTCTGAGTTTTGTCTTCGTGTCTGTTCTGTTCCACGTCGTTAAACGCTGATCCACGTCCGTCAGAAGCTGCTCAGAGCTCCATCTGTCCTCCAACACTGAACTCTGTTTTCTTTCCCTGGAAGCCGCTCTGTTCTCTCCACCCTCAGCTGCTGATCATCGTCCTGATAATCAGCAGCAGGATTGGTCTGAACTCCTCCGTAAACCTGAATAAAGCCCCCCCCAGAGACAGAAAACACCAGAAGCTCTCCTCAGATAAACCTCAAACCAAAACAAAACCGGTTCTGTCCTGATCAGTCGCTGTTTGTTTTAGACACTCTAGAACATCTTCCACAAACCCACGAGGCTTAAAGCCACAGTCCATGAAAACACAGCAGCAGAATCCCACGTTTAACTCACTGACGTTCCTTTTAACGTCCTGAGGAAGGAGGAGAAAGAACTCAGAGACGTCCCAGAATCGACCCAAAACAACCGGAAAATAGGACAAAATGACAAAATCTGATCTGAAATGGCTTTAAAATTGTCGGAAATGACTGAAAATGTGCTTAAAATGTGTCAAAAAAAGTCCTAAATGATTTGAAGTTTGCCTAAAATGACCCAAAGAAACTAAATGACTAAAATGAAACAGAAAATAGCCAAAAACGAGACAGAAAGTGGCCAAAAATGGACAGAAAACGAGAAAATGAGACGGATAAACAAACTAAAATGACAAAAAAAAGACACACGAGAAGTTTTCAGTTGGACTGGTTTGCTTTTTAATCCTCTGAAAGATCCCAGAGAAGGAGGAGATGCTTTAACAGCTGATGACTGATTGTTTATCTGTAACGTTCTGACAGAAAGGAGAACCAGTGAAACGCTGCCAGCTGAATGTCACTCAGGTTCTGGTGTCGTTGCAGTAAATCTGTCAGCCGGTCGGATTTATTAAACCACACAAACGTTAATGAGTCATTCTCTCTGTCTGTTGACTCAACACTTCGGTTCGTCTGCAGTTCAGACTGATTCTGTTACATAATCAACGATTAAAGAGTCACAGCGACGCTTTGAGATGCAGGAATGTAGCGTATGAGGCGACACAAGTTTGCTCTTTTTTCATGTGTGGCTTCATTTTTCACAGCACAGGATCAATAATTAGAACAATAACAGACAATAACACCAATAACCTGGATATTAATAAACCAATAGATCAATAACCTGGATATTAATAAACCAATAGATCAATAACCTGGATATATAATGATCTTCTCATAGCATCAGATAATGGACTAGTCTCTATACTTGTTTTGTTAGATCTTAGTGCAGCGTTTGACACAATCGACCACAACATTTTATTACAGCGTCTAGAACATTCAATTGGCATTAAAGGGACAGCAATGGATTGGTTTAAATCCTACTTATCAGATAGGTTCCAGTTTGTGCATGTCAACAATAACTCTTCTGAGCATACTAAAGTTAATCATGGAGTTCCTCAGGGTTCTGTCTTAGGACCGATACTTTTCACATTATACATGCTTCCTTTAGGTAATATTATTAGGAAGCATTGTATTAACTTTCATTGTTATGCTGATGACACACAATTGTATTTATCTATGAAGCCAGATGAAACTGATCAGTTAGCTAGACTGCAAGATTGTCTTAAGGACATTAAAACCTGGATGACTTTTAACTTCCTACTGCTAAATTCAGACAAAACTGAAGTCATTGTATTTGGCCCCAAACATCTTAGAAACTCGCTTTCAAAGCAAATAGTTACTCTGGATGGCATCACGTTGGCCTCCAGTACTACTGTGAGGAATCTTGGAGTTATTTTTGACCAGGACATGTCCTTTAACTCACACATAAAGCAAGTCTGTAGGACTTCCTTTTTTCACCTGCGTAATATTGTAAAAATCAGGAACATTCTGTCTCAGAGTGATGCAGAAAAATTAGTTCATGCTTTTGTTACTTCCAGGCTTGACTATTGCAATTCCTTATTATCGGGTTGTCCAAATAGCTCTCTCAAACATCTACAGTTGATCCAAAACGCTGCTGCGAGAGTACTGACAGGAGTTAGCAAAAGAGATCATATTTCCCCTATACTTGCTTCTCTTCACTGGCTTCCTGTTAAATCCAGAATAGAATTTAAAATCCTTCTTCTGACATATAAAGCTCTTAATAACCAATCTCCATCATACCTTAAAGATCTGATAGTACCTTATTATCCTAGTAGAACTCTTCGCTCTCAAGCTGCAGGCTTACTTGTTGTTCCTAGAATTTCTAAAAGTAGAATGGGAGGCAGAGCCTTCAGTTATCAGCTCCTCTCCTGTGGAACCTGCTCCCAGTTTGGGTTCGGGAGGCAGACACCCTCTCTATTTTTAAGACCAGGCTTAAAACGTTCCTTTTTGACAAATCTTATAGTTGGGGCTGACTGGGTGACCCACAGGGGTTCGGCTTGTGTCTTCATTGCACAGCTGACTCCCTCTTGGACGTCCCTTCGTTCTGCCTCTAGTCATGCTGCTATAGGCCTATAGGCTGCTGGGGGACCTCTCTTGATGCACTGAGCCCTTCTCTATCTACCTTTACATTTAATATGTATACCGTTATTGCAGTACATTCACTCTGTTTCCCCCTGTGCTATTTCTCTGAGTGTCCCTGGTCCCAGAGCTGGATGCTTCAGATCTGTGGTTGATGTTCCACCAGCTGGTCCAGTCTCCACCATGTCCACTGTGGGATGCTGCTGCTGACCTTCCTCCAGCCCTCTGCTTCCAGCTCCCCTTTTTCCACCAGTCAACTCTGCATTGCCTTCACTATACTGTTATGCTAACTTACATACTGTTTGAATTTTACTGCTAGCTATATAAGGAGTATGTTTAATGTCAGAGCCGTACATCATCAGAGTAAATTATGAGTCAGTTTTCAATGTTAGCTTATACTTTGTCTGTGTCACATATCCTGTCATACATGTATTCAAATGTGTGTTGTGTTTTCCTTGCTTTCCCACCCCTCCCTCTTCTCCCATCCCTCCCCCTTGCCCTCTTCTGTCCTTCTCAACCCGCCCGGCCAGCAGGCAGATGGGTCCCCCCTATATAGAGCCGGGTTCTGCTCGAGGTTTCTTCCCTGTTAAAAGGGTGTTTTCTTGCCACTGTCGCCTTTGGGCTGCTCTGGGGGTCAGGCATATGGGTTCTGTAAAGCGTCTTGAGACGATTTGACTGTAATTGACGCTATATAAATAAAATTGAATTGAATTGAAATTAATAAACCAATAGATCAATAACCTGGATATTAATACACCAATAGATCAATAACCTGGATATTAATACACCAATAGATCAATAATCTGGATATTAATAAACCAATAGATCAATAACCTGGATATTAATACACCGATAGATCAATAACATGGATATTAATACACCGATAGATCAATAACCTGGATATTAAAACACCAATAGATCAATAACCTGGATATTAATACACCGATAGATCAATAACCTGGATATTAATACACCGATAGATCAATAATTCAGATATTAAGATCCCAGTCTGATAATAAATAAGAACATTATCTCTGTCTTGGTAACATGAGAATTGGTTCTGCTACGGAACACGTTCTTAAAATGATAAATGTGATCAGATGATGACGTGTTTCCATTTTATTATTATTGATTATTGATTATTACCTGCCATGGAGGAGACGTTGATGATGGTTCCTCCCTGTTTGCCGTATTCTTTACTCATGTGTTCTAGACCCAAGTAGGTTCCTTTAATGACTGACGTCTGCAGACACAAACACAGGAACCTTAGGTAATCACACAACGTTCCGTCTAAAGGAGTAGAACCTGAAGGTTCCTGAAGGTTCTCAGTGAAACCCACCAGGTTGACCTGGATGGTTTTCTCCCAGTTCTTCTCGTTATTGATCCCGGCGTTGTTGATGACGATGTCCAGTCGACCGAACTGGTCCACGGTTCTCTGGAAGGCGTCTGAGAGAACACAGAGAGCAGTCATTTAAGGGTCTTAGAACATCTGAGAACAGCCCAAAGCCAGCAGAGAACGTTCCACAACGTTGGCTTTACAGTACAAGTTCTAATAAAGATTCAAGGAAAGATTTGAATCTAATGACCAAAGAACAAGATTGAATGTTTTAGCAATCAGAGGACGCTGTCAGAGTATGTTCCACGATCACAAAAGAAGAACGTTCTCAAAGTAACATCTACAACATGTTTTCAAGATGTTATTGAAGACAGACATTTAATATTAAAGGTGGAATGTTCTGTCTTTTTGTTGAGGGAACAAACTATAGAACATTTTAACATTCAGAGAGTGTCAGACTATGTTCCATGATAACGAAAGAAGAACGTTCTCAAACTAACACTCAAAAAGCATGTTTTCAAGATGTTCTCGATGACAGAATGTTTTTAATGCAGAACATTTAGAATGTTTCTGTAATAAGACACATTAAAGGTGGAATGTTTTGGCTCGTTGTTGAGGGAACACAGAATGTTACAGAACGTTCCAATTATGTTCTCAATGACAGAAGGTTTTTATGCAGAACGTTTTATAACGTTCCTGTCATTTGATATTCCTGAGGTGGAACAGTTTTAAGCATATTTTTCATTTCCAACTACGTTCTCATGAGGTTAAAAGTTAAGACGAAACGTTTTAGCCTTCAGAGGATGTTGTCAGAGGATGTTCTATGATCACAAAAGAAGAACGTTCTTACACTAACATTCAAGATGTTCTCAGTGACAGAATGTTTTTAATGCAGAACATTTCAAAACGTTCCTGGAATAAGATATAACAGTGGTGGAACAGTTTGGCTTGTTGTTAAGGGAACATATAGAATGCTATACAATACAATGTTCTACCAAATAAAGGATGTTCTCAAAGACAGAATGTTTTTTGTACAGAACGTTTTATAACGTTCCTGTCATCTGATATTCTGGAGGTAGAACAGTTTTAAGGATATTTTTCATTTCAAATTACGTTCTTATGAGGTTAAAAGTTTTTATTTTTTCACTTTGCAGTGTGGTTCAGAAACAGAGAACAGAGGAACAAGTTGTTGGAGATCCATTCAGCATGGTGGAACGTCTTTCTACGGCTGAAGGTGGAACGTCTTTCTACTGATGAAGGTGGAACGTCTTTCTAGTCTTTCTACTGCTGAAGGTGGAACGTCTTTCTACTGATGAAGGTGGAACGTCTTTCTACGGCTGAAGGTGGAACGTCTTTCTACTGATGAAGGTGGAACGTCTTTCTAGTCTTTCTACTGCTGAAGGTGGAACGTCTTTCTACTGATGAAGGTGGAACGTCTTTCTACGGCTGAAGGTGGAACGTCTTTCTACTGATGAAGGTGGAGCGTCTTTCTACGGCTGAAGGTGGAACGTCTTTCTACGCCTGAAGGTGGAACGTCTTTCTACTGATGAAGGTGGAACGTCTTTCTACTGATGAAGGTGGAACGTCTTTCTACGGCTGAAGGTGGAACGTCTTTCTACTGATGAAGGTGGAACGTCTTTCTACTGATGAAGGTGGAACGTCTTTCTACTGATGAAGGTGGAACGTCTTTCTACTGCTGAAGGTGGAACGTCTGTCCATAGCTGATGCAGAGTAAAGAGGAAATAAATATCTGCAGTGTGAGGCCGCAGAACGACTTGCTGATATAAATAGTCGTCATGTTCTCGCTGTCTGATGTCACTTCCTCTTTCATTAGGAGGAAGTTCCTCACAACACGTCAAGTTCTTCCAATCCACCGTCGTTTCATAACGCAGCAACTCAGACTGAGAACACCGATGACAGTGTCTCAGACAGAATCATTACAAAAATGTTCTGAGAAAGATTTTGCAATGTTCTACACATTTTTAAGTTCCCAGAAGGTTCCTCTTAAAAGCAGAATGACTAAAATGTCTCCTCAGTAAGCTCTTAGAGAGAACGTTCTGTCGTCTGAGGTCTCAAGAACATCCTAAAAACATTTTCTAAATGTGCACGTAGAACATCCTTCCTTTAGTAGCGCGTTCTATAATGGGTTCCCTCAACAAAAAAGCAAAATATTCCACCTTTAATAATAAACATTGTCTTCTGTGGTCTCAAGAACATCCTGAAAACGTTTTCTAAATGCTGCATTGAGAACATCCTTCCTTTGTTATCACTGTGGAAAGATTCTATGGAAGAACATTCCCTCAACAAAAACACAAAATGTGCTAAGTGTAATATTTATAATTACAGGAACGTTACTGAACGTTGTGTGAAGAACGTTCTGTTATCTGAGGTCTTGAGAACGTCTTGGGATGTTGGTATGGAACGTTTGCTCTTTGTTATCATTGCAGGAAGTTCAATAAAAACTAGGAGAGGACTCAAGAACATCTGGAAAACATTCTGTGAATGTTGGCTTGACATTTCCTATTGTCATCATGGAACATTGTGGGAACATTTTACACGTTCCACAGTGTGTTCCCTCAACAATATCAGAACATTGCAGCCTGAAGGTTCCACCTCTGTTAATAAACGGCAGTACAGGAACGTCTTATAAAGAACGTTCTGTCATCTGAAGTCTTGAGAACATCCTAAAAACGTTTTCTAAATGTTGCACGTAGAACATCTTTCCTTTAGTAGCGCGTCCTATAATGGGTTCCCTCAACAAAACGTCAAAATGTTCCACTTTTAATACACCTTTAATGAAGAACGTTCTGTCATCTGAGATCTTGAGAACGTCTTGGGATGTTGGTATGGAACGTTTTGTACTTTATTATCATTGCAGTCTCTAGAACATCTGGAAAACATTTTGTGAATGCTGGGCTGACGTTCTTCCATGGAACATAATCTGGGTTTATGAGAACGTCGTCTGAGCGCTGACGTTGGAACGTCGTTTTAACTTCAGAGGAACGTTATTGGAAATGTTCAGAAAACGTTTTAACTTATTAGAACTTGTGGGGGATATTAGCCAGCGTTGAGGGAACGTTCTCTGGGTTCTCTGAGCGTTACCTGTCAGCGCGTTGCCGTCGGAAACGTCACACTGGATGAAGGAACAGTTCCCTTCTCCAAACTCGGCGTCCAGCTGTTCCTTGCACTGTTCTCCACAGGCCTGGTTCAGATCCACCACGGCCACCTGCAGAACACAGAACCGTCAGAGAACCAGAACCACTGCAGGAGGTTCTAGTGACGCTTCTAAACACCTTTTACCGGCTCGGAGAGGTAAAAATAACAGGAAATATTAGTAAAATTATTCTTTAGTTGGTTTAAAAACAGGAAAATTGTGTAAATTTATGGTTGGAGATTTTAAAAGAATGAAGAGTTGTTTGTAAAAATGCAGATTTTTGATGTAAACTTGATTAAAAATGTAGTTTTTACGTTAGTTTCTTACAATCAACATATGAATTGATACTTTCTTTTTACAATGAAAGTCTAATTTTACTGTTTAATGCTACAGAAGAATTAATTATAATAAAACTGTTTTATTTTTAGCTGATTTAAATACAGTAAAAATACAGTTTTTATGTAAATTAAAGATATATTTTGCTTTTATATTTTGATTTAAATACATTTAAAAATATTTGTAAGAAAAAGAAAACTGATTTTTGATTTAAACGTGAAAATTATGCGTCTACTACACATTTAAAACACATTATCAATAATTATCACAATATTAAGAATAAAATCTGCAAACTGTAAAAAAATAAAATGTTCATAAATATTCCATCACCATTTGAACATATTTATTTATCAAACAAGTTTTATGTCAAATAAAGTAAGTCTGAGTAAAACTATGATTATTTTTGTTGTCGTTGGCAGACGATAAATAAAGTTTATTTTGTATTTTTAATTAGTTTCAGTGTTTTATTCTGTATCGTTTCTGTTTATTTTAGGTTTTATTTTACTTTTAGCTGTTGGTTCATTGGTGTGACGTCATCTTTAATTCTCTAATTTTCTAACTTTTAATCTTCAATCTTGTTCTTTAATTTTTAAACTTCTTCTGTTTAATAAAATGTGTGTTAATCTAGTTAATCGTACTTCAGTCAGGTAAAATCTAATTATTTTACATGAATTAATTCTTATAAAATATTAAACAGTAAAATTAAACTTTCTAACTTTTAATCTTCAGTCTTATTCTTGAATTTATAAACTTCCTGTTTGATGGGAGTCCAAATCTAACTAATTATCGGAACTTTTACTGTTTGTTTGATCAGACTGTTCTGCTCTGTTGTCTCTCAGTGTTCTCGCTGTCGGAGAACGTCGTTCTACAGGATGATATTTAAAGAAAGTCGTTCTAAGTGTCACACTGGTGGTTTTGGTTCTCAGAGCTGCGGCAGAGTGTGAAGAAGTTTCTCATAAACTGACTCTGAGGTGAACTTTACTTTCCTGGTTCTCTTTAGAACATAAAGAAGCTTCAGAGTTTTAATCTAGACTGGAACACAAGTCACTGATCAGACGTTCCTCTGGGAGGAAAATGAGCTGAGATGAACCCTGAAGTTAGAACACAGAGGAACAAATAATGAAGAACCAACAGCAGAGAACAAACAGTAAAGAACCACTGAAGAACAGAGACTAAAGAACCACATGTAAATAACAGAACAGACACGAAAGAAGCAGCAGGAGAACCCCCAGTAGAACCAGAGCCGGTACCGACCTTGGCTGAACTCCGCAGCAGCTCCTGGACCGCCGCCCGTCCAATGCCCTGAGCTCCCCCGGTCACCAGCGCCACCCTCCCGGTCAGATCCATGCTGCTCCGTCGGTGTTCCTCCGCCGTCTGCGGGTTCTGGGCTGGTTCCTCCCCGCTGCCCTCCTCCTCTCCGGGACAGAATAATTACAGCTGTAGTGTGTACCTGGAACACCTGAGCCGTGTTTGTTTAGGAGAAAGCTCCTCTCGGCTGCACGTTCTCCTCCGTTCTCTCTAATTGCTGTTACACAACGCTCAGGTCTGTGCACGTCGATCTGTTGACACAAATGAAACCACAGCAGCTGGGCAGGCATGCAACAGGACCGGTTTACCGGAGGCAGCCCTCCGTCTGCAGCATAAACTTCCCCCTCTAGAACCTGCAGACACACTTCTGCTCTGAGGTCCTCTAGAGCAGCAGCGCCTCCATCCAGGAGAACATTAACGGTACCTTCACTGAAAAACAAAACTGCCTTTCTTTCAAAAATAAGGACATTTCTAAGTGACCCCAGACTTTGGAACGGTAGAGTACATTAGTTAAAGTTGCTCTATATTAGTTAAAGTTCCCTTATGTTAGCTAACATTGTTCTGTATTAGTTAAAGTAGACCTAACCTACTGATCAAAAGTCTGGGGTCATCCAGACAATTTCACTTCAATTCAATTCAATTCAATTCAATTTTATTTATATAGCGTCAATTACAGTCAAATCATCTCAAGACGCTTTACAGAACCCATATGCCTGACCCCCAGAGCAGCCCAAAGGAGACAGTGGCAAGAAAACACCCTTTTAACAGGGAAGAAACCTCGAGCAGAACCCGGCTCTATATAGGGGGGACCCATCTGCCTGCTGGCCGGGACCCATCGACATTCATGTTTTCCATATAAACTCACACTTTCATCCATGTGCTAACATAACTGAACAAGGGTTTTCTAACCATCAATGAGCCTTTCAACACCATTAGCTAACACAATGTAGCATTAGAACACAGGAAATGTTCCTCTGTACCCCTATGGAGATATTCCATTAAAAATCAGCTGTTTACAGATAGAATAGTCATTTATCACATTAACTATGTCAAGACTGGATTTATCATTTAAGGTTATCTTCATTGAAAAAAATGCTTTGCTTTCAAAACATGACATTTCTAAGTGACCATAAACTTTTGAACAGAAGTGTACATTACAGCAGTGATGTGTTGTGTCTACAGATGATGTTTGGTTATGATTTGGTTTGGTTCTGGTTTGGTTCTGGTCTGAATGATAAATCTGAAGACTTCTGGAGAATCTGGCAACCGCTGCACTCTTTACTACAAAAACTCTAACTTTGTCATTGTTAGGTTTTAACTTCTAACTGCTCCCTTTTACGGTTTCCTCTTAAGGAGTTCTGTAGATCTGAACTCTGTCAGACAGAGAGACGAGTCACTCACCTGGAAGTCATCATCTTTGGTTCCAGAAGTCATCAGTGATCAATGGATGATCTGAGGTCAGTGGTTGGAGGATAAAGACTCCTGGATCTGGAAGGTCCAGTCTCTGGTGGATCAGAACTCCTGGATAGAACTACACCATGAAGACTGAAGAACCAAGAACCTCTGAGGAAAGCTTGTTGAAGAGCTTCAGTCAGGATGATACAAGAACATTTAAAGTTCCTGAAGATCTCTGAGTCCAGTTAAATCCATCATGAAGAAATGGAAGGAAGATGGAACATGAATAAATGTGACTAGAGCAGGACGTCCTCAAGACCTGAGAGACTAGAGAGGGAGGCCACCAAGACTCTATGACTCCTCTGAGGGAGTTACTAGAAAGAGACTAGAGGGACTAATGAAGAACCATTGAAGAACTACTGAAAAACTATTGAAGAACTATTAAAAACTAATGAAGAACTATTGAAAACTGTTGAAGAACTAATAAAGAACTAATGAAGAACCAATGAACTGTTGAAGAACTGATGAAGAACTATTAAAGAACTTTCATTGTCTGGTGTCTATTGAAGTCCTCCAGACTGAAGGAAGAACAAAAACAGGCCGACAACGTTAAGAAGTGGCTATCAAGTTTATTTGAATTCAAGAGAACAATGTTCATGAGAACAATGTAAAATATGAACATCTTATTTTACAAAAACCACGTGTGCCCTCGACTGTAACGTTCACCTCTAAACGGAAACCAGAAGAACACCGAGCAGAACCACTTGTTTGTTGTGTTTACGTTGTGGAACACCGTGTGACCAAACAAACCTACAACGTGTGAAACTGATCCAAGTCCAGATTCAGTCCAGCTTCGGTGATATGTCACATAGAATCAGTTAAATCTGAAAATTCTTCAGAACATCTGCTTCTTCGTCTCCAGTGACTTAATGATCAGGGTTCTACCTTCACACTGGGAATATTTTCAGAGTTCCAGGTCCTTGAAATCCATAGAGGTGGTCCAAGATATTAATCAGTGATCTGTCCAGTTGTCGGTAGGTCTAGTCTAGAACTTTCTACAGGGACATTCTCCTCTACAGACTTCAAGAACCTGGAATGTTCTAAGTGAGACTAAACTTGAAGACTAGAGGCAAGAAAGGAGAACATTCCCTGGAGACAGTTGGTAGGTCTACTCTAGAACTTTCTCCAGGAGACGTTCTCCTCTATGGACTTCAAGGACCTGGAACTCTGGAGATATTCCCAGTTTGAAGGTAGAACTATGGTCACTAATAAAGTTACTGGAGATGAAGAACCAGACGGTTCTAAACAGGTTTTCAGAGAATAACTGAGCTTTAAGGTGACCTTCTGGGCTGTAAGGTGTCGTGAGCTGATGTGCAAACAGTTGAACGACTTCGTCTCTACAAATCAACAGAACTTTCACAACATTGGAACCACGATGCAAGTAGAAATACAAACAGAACAGTTTTAAAATATGCATGATTCATCAAACTGTGAAGCTTTTTTTTTAACATACAGTATATTAAAAAGTCAGCGGGGCGATGGATGTGGAACTCTACAGAAGGAACCCGCAGTTCCAGAACCTTCATGGCTTCAGTTCAGCTCGGAACGTCTCCACAGAACCCAACTTCTCTGTGAGAACAGCTTAGAAAAGTGTCTGTCGTCAGCAAAGAAAACACACAGAAAGCACAGTTTAAGAGCGACACACGACAAAAAGTCGAGATGTTTGAAAAACCTCTTTAGGTTCTGTACAAAACGCCTGATCTCAGAACCAACAGAGCAGAGAACCGGTGGAGCTGAGGAACACATGAGAGCAAAGTACATGAGAAGAACCAAAAACTGGTCTCTGAAGAGCGCCACAGCCAGCAGGACGGATGGACAGTCCAATCAGGACGGACCAATCAGGACGGTCCAATCAGGACGGACCAATCAGGACGGTCCAATCAGGACGGACCAATCAGGACGGTCCAATCAGGACGGTCCAATCAGGACGGTCCAATCAGGACGGACCAATCAGGACGGACCAATCAGGACGGACCAATCAGGACGGACCAATCAGGACGGACCAATCAGGACGGACATAAAGACCAATTTAATTAATTTCAATCAATTCTGACAAACACACTGCAAAAAATGAACAATTTAACTAATGTTTTAACAAGTTTAATGAATATTTAGTAAAATTACAAGTAAATGACAATAAATAATGATTAATTACATGTTAACTGTAATAAAACAAGTCAAAACTGGTGGACGATCCCACATCTCAAAATAAATTTTGTTCATGTTTTTTTTAAATAATTTTTATGAATCATATTTTTATCATAGTTTAGAATCACGATTGTTTATTTTATTTATTTATTCTTTTAAAAAAGATTTTGGCCACTAAGTTGACAGTTTTGAGACTTTCAATGTTTATTTTTGTGCTAATTTAAGAACAGTTTTGTGACCTTTGACTTATTTAAAGACATTTTATTCAAAACATTTGGATATTTTATCAATTTTTACACATGAAGTTTTTTTTAGACATTTAATGCTTTAATTTTTTTAGCACATTCCAGAGAGACTTTATTTAATTTTGCATTTCTTGGCCTTATTTGACACAATTTTAACTGTAATCAATTTAAAACAATTTGTCGTTATTGTAGTTTCCCGTTTGTTTAATTACAGAACATGTTTAGTAAAATCATTGGAAAATAAGGTTTAAATTTATATGTTAATTCTAATGAAACGAGTCAATACTGCAAATATCACATCCAACATCTGTAATTATAATACGACTGATTTTTTACATTTGAATAGAAAATGACACCATTTTTAAAAACTGTATTTAAATTTGTAAAAATAAATTATTTATGCACTTATTTGAAAGAAAAAGTTATATTTAGGACTGAAAAAATAATAACTCTTAAATGTTTATTTCCCCAGTTTTGTTAAATTATCAATAAAATCTGGTGACAGAAACGTTTAATTAATTCATATGACAAACTGTTTTCGGCTGAACTGCAGGCAGCGTTTCACAGAAAAAATCACAAAAACAAATAAAAATAAAAGTTACTAATGATCTACATATGTGGAGACGACATGTTGTAAATTAAATTCAGATTTCTGCCATTCTAACTGTGTCATACTGACAGCAGAGTGATATTCTGTCAAAGTTAAACCATAATTTAAGGAAAAAGGATAAAAATCTAATTAAGCAGCTTCCTCCTCTTCTGTTCAACTAAGAAATGTTATAAAACTCTTTCACATTGACTGAGTAACTAGAAGATATTATTGTCCGTCTTTTAAATCTGCATCGCTATTAATGCAACTTTAAATAAAACTAACAGCAGTGATTTCTATGCAGGAGAATTTTAAATGAAATATGCTAATATGTAAAATCTGAATATGTCACCACAGAGAGTTTAAGGTCGGATGTTTTGGCCCAAAAACCACAAACAGGAGCAGCGTGTCCCAAATCCATGATAATAGATTCTAACTCATGGAGAATCTGCTGGAGGCCAAGAAGGGACAAGAAAAACTGTTGAGCTGCTCCAGAACATCACAAGGGTTTAAGATTCACTGAGAAAACAGCAAAAAATAGTTCCTCCACAACCTCCTCAGAACCTCCTGGTTCTTCACCTCCAGTAAATTCCATTAATGATCACAGTTCTACCTTCAGACTGGGAATACCTCCAGAGTTCCAGATCCCTTGAAGTCCATAGAGGAGAACGTCTACTCTTGGTCTACTCTAGAACTTTCTCCAGGGGACGTTCTCCTCTGTGGACTTCAAGGACCTGGAACTCTGGAAATATTCCCAGTCTGAAGGTAGAATTCTAAACATTGATAAAGTTACTGGAGATGAAGAACCAGATGTTCTGAGGTTGGTTTTTTCAGGTTTGGTTGGTGTTGTCTGGACTATGACCCTCATGTATTCGGCCTTCATGTACTTTTATGCCACTAGAATGTAGTTTGGAATTTTTGGAAACTCTTAATTCTGTTTTCCAAGAACCAGTGAATGTCTGAAACGTCTGAAACGGTCTGGAATGTTTCTGATTTTATACAAACACCAGAAACAGAAAGGAGCTGTTTTCATTAGAAGCATGCAAATATTTCCGTCAGGGAAACGGCGACATAAATAACGTATGGCGGCTGGATGGGGAACAAAGCCGAGCGAACATCCTTCCAGGAACAGTCTGAAGCTTCTCAGGAACGAAGCTTTGCATGTTGTTTGCATTTACAGCGGACTGTAAAACCAGAAACCAGAGCGGAGAATGAAGCTGCTGCTCTTGCTGTTGTTGTTTTTATTGCTTCATGAGGAAGTGCAACGAGCAGAATTCTCCAGAGACAGTTTGACCCCAACTCTGATAGTTGTAGCATCTGGGTCGCATTAAAAACTCATGAGGACACTGATGAGGCTGTGGAGCAGAGCAGAGCCAACTGGGCTAAAGGAAACAGGAGAGTCTCGCCGCAAAGAATTCTTCTTTATCAGACAGAACTTCAGCATAATTTTAGCCCTGGATAAACAGCCAACCGGCTGATAAATAAACCTGAGCGACCACTGGGATTAAGAAAACTCTCAACAGTCTCACGTTGTGCAGCCAGAAAAGTCAGACATTTCTAGGAAACAGGTTCAATGGCTGAGTTTAAAACTCACGAAGCTGCTTCAGGGGAGAGAAAATGTAATGCAACAGCAACCAGAATCTGCTAGCGTTAGCAGCTGCCAGAAGTTCAAGCTGCTTCCAAGAAAAACTAAATTCCAAAGGAGTTGTTGAACCAAAGAGTCCAGATCTGAAATGTGGCTGATATAAAGCACAGAATTACAAAATACAGTAAGGAAGCCCTCCTGACCCAAACTGACATGGAGTTAAACACTAAAGCTTTCACCAGTTTTTCCTGTCAGTCAACTTTAAATTCCCAAAAAAGCTGCAAAACCAGTTCCAGACCAAGAGTGTGTCTAACATCAGTGCCCTGAAGGGATCCGCCCTTCGGAGATGATTTCATCTGGTTTTTATGAGTTAAACAGTCGTAACCTGCAGACAAGCAAAGCTTTTATATCTGTGATGTTTCTGTAACTGAATATTTAAAGACATTTCCTGATAACATTCAGTTTATCGTGTTTATACTTCTAGTGGAGCTCGCCTCCATTTGGAAACTAAACTATATGTTGCTGCCGGTGTTGGACTTCACCATCCTCAACCACTTTTAGATGACGTAGCAGCAGCTCAGCTATGAGGAAACACCAGCTGAATGTGTTTTCCAGCTGCAGGTAGAAACTGAGAACCTTTAGGGACGTCCAGCTGCCAATCAGACACCAATTTCCCAGATAACACTCACTTTAAGCACATTAGAGTTGCTAGAATCCATGCAGTGTGTCTACTTTACAACTTAATATATGTAGAAAACCTGTATTCTCTCCATGATGTCAGTAAATGCATTTTAGATCAGCTGTAGTTCCCGGTTGTTCCACCAGGTGGAGCCTCTCACTTTTTAATATGCACATTACTGTCTCCGAAATCCACGTCAGAACGGTTTTGTCGAGGGTTTGGATCGTACAGTAACAAAAAAACAACAAAACAATTCCATTTCAGTGTTATCCAGTGACTCTGGAGACTTCATAAAAATGTTAATGCTAACCGCTAATGATCTATTGTATGCTACCGAACCTAGCGTCGAGCAGCCACATCCTCCACATCTAAAAACGACTCCTCTGGACAGGAAATAAAGAACTGTAGAGACCAGAGGAGGCATCAGACTACAGTTCACGTTAACAAGCAGATAGCATTGTGGGAGTTTAGCTAGCAACGGGCAACATGACAAAGACTTCTGAAGAGGTTCATGACCTCCAAAAAACAGCAAAATCACCACCAAAAGAATGAGCTCTAGCTGTGTCAGCACTGAGTTCTGATTGGAGGTTGTTAAGTGTCACAGAAGTCTTTTCGTTCTCTTTAAGAGGAGAATTGGAGTCTTTTGTGGTGAGTGTGAGTCGTCGTGGTAATTTTGTTAACTTTTTGTTGTAATTTTGGCCCTTGTTGTACTGATTTGACTTTTTTTGTGGTGACTTTGTGTGCCTTCGATGAGTTGTGTTTGGAGGTCAGTAAGTGTCACAGAAGTCTTTGTCATGGACTTTTTGTGGTGAGTTTGTCTCCACAGAATCTCCACCATCCTGAAGGACTTTATTAAAACTGAATGTTTGACAGGAACAACCTCTGAACACTTCCACCATCCTGCTGCCTGTGACGTCGTATTTAATAAATGATCCAACAGACGTATGAATGTAAGCATTCTGAAATGCTTTTTCACTCTATCTTCCTAAAACTCGGGTCTGAAAACTGCTAAATGTTCCTCAGGGTGAAGTGGAAAGTACCGGAGGAGTGCAGCGTTGGTCACAGTGTAAACGGGGGTGGGTTTGGTGGTTTTACAGCACAGAGGAGCCGACGGCGTCATGAAAACAGTCGCATTCGGCTCAGTGAGAAGAGACTTCTGAGGCTGGGAGGGGAGAAGATCACAACGTTGGCAGCTGAGCTGTAAGACACGAGTGGGCGAAACAGTGTGTGAGTGCTTCGTATCCTCTGAGGAGTTTCATCGAAGCAGCTCCTTAAACCTCCTCCATCATTGTAGTTCACCAAGTCTGGTTTCTGTCACAGTGTTGGAATGGATCGAAGAGTCTCAGGACCGGCAGCAGGTCACAGTGAAGGTCAGTGGAGGAGAAAACACAGCATGAAGATGAGGTTCAACCTGCTGAAGACCTGAAGCTGTGATGGAACATCCACAAACCAACCAGGTGCTGCTCTTAAAGGGACAGTAAAACGGACGCTGATCAGCCACAACATTAAAACCAGCTGGACTCCTCAGTACAAACAGCTCTGATTGGTCGGGGCTCTGATTGGTCGGGGCTCTGATTGGTCAGTGCTCTGCAGGTTTATGAACCAGCAGCAGATCCTTCAAGTCCTGGAAGCCCTGATCCAGAACATCCCAGTGATGCTGGATCAGGATGTAGATCTGATGAAGTCAACACCTTGAACTCTTGGTCGTGTTCCTCTAACCATCAGTGGATCCATCAGGAAATGAAGCTGCCATGGAGGTGGCCAAAGGAACGTCCACATGAATGCAGGACTCCAGGTTCCCCAGCAGAACATCTCCTCCTTCCTGATGCATCTCCTCTGCAGGTAAAAGACTCACCTGGATGTCCACATGATGGAGAAGGAAACTCCTCAGAGCAGGACACCTTCTTCCATGTGTCCATGGTCCAGCTGTGATGCTGTGGCAGCTTTCAGTGGTGGACAGGAGTCAGCATGGACTCAGTCTGAGATGTTCGGAGATGTTCTGACTTCTCTCCATCAGCAGCTCTTCTGTGGGATCAGACCTCCTTTGGTGTCCACGTCTCTGGTTCTGCTTCTCTAGATGTTTTAACACGGTTTCTACCATCAGAGTTTGTTAAAGTCTCTCAGATCTTCCAGAGCCGAGCCTTCATGAGGACATGATCCGTCAGCTGGTTTCAATGTTGTGTCTGATCACTGTTGTTGGGTTAATAAACTTCTTTTGTGTTTACGTGACAAACTTTTACTCTAAAAAAAAATATTGGGGCTCAACAGAACAGTCTGCATCAGTCTTTCAGAATTGAGAATAAAATCATGAAGTTATCTTGAATTTACCTTTAAATGTGTCTAACAGTTTGGCTACATCAGTAACTGAGATGTTTTTATCATCTTATCTTGCAGCATGTGTTTCATTAATGGAAGGAGGTGGTTTGAGACCCACCAGCTGGAACTTTTTTCTGTTTCTGAATCTGGGTCACAAACTGGTGGCTTAAGCAGCTGAAACTGCGCTGCATGGCTGGAGTTTAAACACGTCTGCAGGCATGACGGTTCTACAGGGCGACACATTTTAACAATCCAATAAAACCAAGAGTGATGGAAGAAAAATATTTTATTCATAGTAATTGAAACCTTAAGAATTTAAGAAACAATGATGGAATTTTCATTTTTTAAAATGACTTCCTGTAGATGGCGTCCTCCTGTACGAACGCATTCTTGAAATCTGCTGCTGAGGTTCCTCATTGACCGCTGCAACATCTCAGCTGGATACTGTGAATTTCATCCTGAATTCTGTGTTTTAACTCATCCAGAGTTCTTGGTCGAGTCGTGTACTCTTTACTCTTGAGATATCCCCAGGTAGATTTCAAGAATGCATTCGTGCAGGAGGACGCCATCTACAGGAAGTAATGTATAAAAACTGAAAATTCCATCATTGTTTCTTAAATGGCATGTTTTACGGTTTAAATTACTATGAATCAAATATTTTTCTTCCATCACTCTTGGTTTCATTGGATTGTTAAAAAGCTTCCATGTTTTTGTGTCAGCCTGTATGTGGATGTTTGAGCGACTGTTTAAAGGAAGCAGTGAAGGAAATTCTCCACTCAGACGCTTTAACGTCTGCAGCTCAGTCAGCATGGAGGAAACGTTCTTTACTAGCTGTAAACCAGTCGGTACAATCTGTAACCAGCTGCTGCTACTGCTTCAATTCAAATCTGATTCTTATGTTAGAAGAAAATTTCGATTAATTTCTAAGCCCAAACGAAGTCAAACCTCATCAAATGTCATCTATTCTCAGAAATAACTACAGAGCTGCTGCTTCTGCTCAAATGCTAACATAACTGTTAAGCTAAAGGACTTTGAGAGATTAGTTTCTGAGCCTAAACGAAGTAGTAACTCCTGAATTCTCCAGATATCCTGTGCTGTTCTCAGTAATAATCAGTGTTTGTATTTGTCAGATATGAGCTGCAGAGTGACGACGTATTTCACGAAGAATAAGTAACCTTGAACTGGAGCTACGTCGAAGATGCTAACGTGCTTTCTACTGTTTTTTGTGGGTTCCTAAGAGCGACTGCTAGAAACTCGTTTTTGTTCTATCGTCCCACATTAAAACAGCTGCTGCCGTCATGAGTCTGTTATTCAGCTTTACCGGACACATTAGACTAATTCATTCTTAATTCCAGGACCGATGCAGACTGAAGATGTCAAAATGAACAACAGTAAACAGTCAGATTATCCATAAAAAATAAAAAACTGGGAAGGCTTTGTTTTAATGAATAAATCTGTCGGGTCGTAGTAATTTATAACTCTAGAGTCTTTGTAGGCCACAAATATAATCACATTAGTCAGGTTCATCTCTATAATTACTCACACTGATGTGCTTTATGTTTATTACAGTCAGGTATAGTTGTATTTTATAGCATATTTGGGGCTTTTTAGTCCCTGACATGTAAATTACTGATACCATAATTAACACTGTAGGGTCTGAGCCTTAATATTTACACCAGTTAGGAGCGTAAATTATAAAACTGTAGGGTCTTAGTCCTGGTTTTCATTTAACATAGATTAGTCAGGTGAAGCTACATGAACAAAAACAATGTTTGGTCTCAGCGTCAACAGGGATTATAGTCTAATAAAGTAGTATTTTATGCAACTTTTTTAGGGTTTATCTCCAGTAAAATCGCACCATAATCACAACCGCTGGGTCTGAGCCTTAATATTCATATCAGTTAGGTTAATC
Source organism: Acanthochromis polyacanthus (assembly GCF_021347895.1). Taxonomy (NCBI): domain Eukaryota; kingdom Metazoa; phylum Chordata; class Actinopteri; family Pomacentridae; genus Acanthochromis; species Acanthochromis polyacanthus. Next base: position 1,429,941 of record NC_067115.1, on the reverse strand, counting down.
AGCATGTGTAACAGTGTAAGGTCTGAGTGTCTGAAAGGAGCATTTCATTTCATTTTAGGAGTAAATTAATCATCAATAACAATGTAGGGTCTTAGCCTAAATATTCATATCAGTTAGGCTAAGCTGCATGACTTAAGATACTAACAAAGAACAACAGTGCATGGTCTCATTGTTAACATAACGTAGTATTTTATGTAACTTTTTTTAGAGTTAATCTCAAGTACAATCACACCATAATTACAACTGTTGGGTCTTCACCCTAATATTCATATCAGTTAGGCTAAGCTGCACGTGTAACAGTGTAAGGTCTTAGCATGGATATGTTTTACAGTCAGGTGAAGTCGTGTTAGAAATCATTGTGGGAGGTTTAATCAATAAAATGTAAATGAATCATGAATAACAATGTTGAGGCTTAGCCCTAGCATTAGTATCAGTTAGGCTAAGCTGCATGAATTATAATACTAACACATAAAAACAGTGCATGGTCTCAGTGTTAACATAAAGTAGTACTTCATGTAAGTTTTTTGTGGTTTTAATCTCAGGTATAATCTAAACCTCTGAGCCTTAATATTTACGTTTGTCAGGTTCAGCTGCATCATTTATAATTCTATTAGGTTTCAGCATTAACGTGTGTTGCAGTCAGGTAAAGTAGTATTTGATGTGATTTCTGTGGCGTTTCATTCCTGAATATGTAAACGACTCATAAATAAAACTGTCAGGTCTTAGCCTGAACATTTAAACATCATGAACGATCAGAACGAAGGAACTCTTCAGTAATCCTGGTGACAAAGAGGAGCTGGGACAGGTGAGGTGGATGCAGGTGTGTGGTGGGTCTAGATGTGCAGCAGATGTTTGTCTCTATGGTTTGTGGAAGTCTTCATGTCTCAGGATCTTGTATAGAACCCAGTAGAAGATGTTGAAGAACAGGAAGGCCAGAGGGAAGCCGGCCCTCGACACAGTATCAATCTTTTTGGCTCGGTCGATGAACAGCTTCCTCATCTCCTCGGTCGTCTTCCCGCCTCCTCCTCCTGCTCCTCCTCCTCTTGCTCCTCCGCCTCCCGTCGTCCCAGGTGCATTCTGGGTAGCGTTGGCTGGAGCTCCAGCGGTGTTCAGCGCCGTCACGGCGTTGTTGGCGCTCGACTTGGAGTCTTTGCTGTTGCTGGGAGTCGAGGTGATGGCGGCCGGCGAGGTGATCCGGTTCTCATGAGCCTCCCCCTCCTGTAGGAGAGGAAGAGGAGGAAGAAGATTTGTTTTCTTTCTGTGGCTCAACAGCAGTAAAACATATAAATATAATCTAAAATATTGTCTTGACAAAAACCACTTCAAAATGACTCCAAATTTCTTTATCGTGACAAAAATTTGTCCAAAATGATTTCAAATTTTTTTAAAAAAGAAAAAAAACTTCTGAACTTCAGTTCAAATTTCACAAACATCTTGATAAATATCTCTTTTCTACGCTAGAAAAAAAGTTTAAAGAAATTGGAGACGGTCCAGCAGAATCTGTTCATACCGCTTCACTTTTACACATTTTGTTGTTACAGCCTCATTCCAAAATGGATTAAACTCATTTTTCCCTTGAAATTCGACACCCAACACCGCATAACGACAAAGAGGAAAATGTGTTTTAGATAATTTTACAAACTTCTCTCACATATTACCTGTACATAAACATCCGCATCCTTGAGCTCAAGTACTTCCTGTTTCCTCTGATCATCCTTGAAATGTTTCTACAACCTGGCTGGAGTCCACCTGTGGTGAATCAGTGGACTGGACATGATTCGGAAACACACCTGTCTATATGAGGTCCTACAGGTGACAGTAAACATCAGCATAAATGATGCTACGAAGTCAAAGGATTCATCTGTAGACCTCTGAGACAGGACTGTATGAAGGCACAGGTCTGAGGAAGGGTTCAGAAACAGGAACATCACAAACATCCAGAGATGTTCAGTCGGGTTCAAGTCCGTCCTCTGGCTGGACTTAAACCTGACTGAACATCTCTGGAAAGACCTGAAACGTTCAGAACCTTCTGCAGCATTGAAGGTCCCAAAGAGCTCAGTGGTCTCCATCATTGGTAAATGGAAGAAGTCTGGAACCACCAAGACTCTTGTTAGAGCTGGCAAGATGAGCAATCAGCAGAGAAGCTTCTTGGTCAGGAATGTGACCAAGAAGCCCTCCAGTGAAGCATGGTGGTGGCAGCATCAAGCTGTGGGGATCTTCTATGAAAACCTGCTGCATAACGTTCTGGACATCAGACTGGGGTGAAGGTAACCCTTTCAACAGGACAACAACCCGAAGCACAAAGCCAAGATGACCAAGTGGTGGATTTGGGAGAAGTCTCTGAATGTCTTTGAGTGGGACCAGCCAGAGCCCGGACTTGCATTGAACATCTCTGGAAAGACCTGAACATTTCAGACTGAATCTTCAAAATGTGTAACAAGTGAAGCGGTATGAAAACCTTCTGGATGCTCTGTACATTTCTGATTTAATCCCAGTGTTCTTTGTGTTGCGTTTTTCTCATACATGAAACTATAATCTTTATGTTTTCCAGTCCTGTTCTCCACTACGAAGAACTGCAGCTCTGCACAACGTTGGGGTCATGCCGGGGAAACGTGCACAGACACATGCACACACACAGAGACGTGCACGGCGGCTTTACCCTGTGGTTGGTGTAGATGTTGGTCATGGATCCGTACATGGGGTATGGAGCTCTGAGGTCGCTGCTGACCCGACGGAGGGACTCGGCCAGCTCCTCCGGATCCACGGCACCTCCACAGTTCTAGCCAGCGGCATGCAGAACCAGTGACAGAACCAAAGCAGAAACAGACAGTGTCCAGAAACAGGGTTGGAACTCTCCGGCATTCAGTCAACATTCAGTCAACGCCGCAGCAGCATTTCAGGTTAAAACCTCCTCAGCGAATGGGGAAGATGGTTCTGGTTTATTTCTACCTGACGCGTTCTCATTAATGCGTCTGACGAGGAACTTCTCACAGAACTAAACAGAAGATCAGATGTAAAAAATTCGTTCCATCATGACAAAAACCTGTCTGAAATAACTCCAGATCACTTTATTATGAAAATAAGTGTCCAAAATGATTTTACATTTCATTATCATGTCTAACAAATGTCCAAAATGACTTCAGATCACTTTTTAATGAAAAAATATCGCAAATGAGTCCAGATTTCTTTATCATGACAAAGAAAAAATGCCTGAAACGACTCTTTGTCTTCTTTATCATGACATAAACCTGTCCAGAAGTATTTCAATTTCTTTATCATCACGTACAAAATGTCCCAAATGATTCCAAATTTCTTTGTCATAATCAAAAAAAATGCCCAAAATGACTTAAAATTTCTTTATCATGAAAAAATTGTCTGATATTATTCCAGTTTCTTTATCATGTTAAAAAAATGTCCAGAATGATCGTAAATGTTTTCACCGTGACATAAACCTATCCTTATGATAAAGAAATGTCTGAAATGACTCCAGATTTCTTTATCATGAAAACAAAGAATGATCGATGTAAAAATCTTTTTTTTTCCTCCAGAACGCTTCAGGGACTCTGATGAACTCTGATCAGTTGTTGTTGAATCTCTACATCAGAGGAGAAGTCTTCATGGAGACACAACTGACACATTAATGGAATAAACCAGAAACGTTCTTCAGATGTTCCTCCACATTCACACCTCGATGATAAAACCAAACCTCTAATAAACGTTTTATAGTCCTCAGAGGACCTGACATGTGGAGCTGTTCTATAACCTGTTCTTCATCATTATAAACCACGGTTCAGGATCTAAGACTGAAGCTCTGGAGGTTCCCCTGCTGATGGTGGACCTCAGAGGACATCTGATCTAAGCTCTGGAGGTTCCTCTGCTGAGTCGACTGAATGCTGAGTCGTGTCCAACCGGCAGCGTTCTGTCATGCAGGTGAGGAACCGTGAATCATGCCGCGTCATGCACCCACACAGGAAGTGACAACATGCAGTGGGACTTTTCATGACTCAGCAGCAGCAGCGAGTCGCCACACGGGGGCAGCATCGAGTCACGGAGAGAAACCAGCAGATCTGGACAGGTGTGTGTGTGTGTGTGTGTGTTGTGTGTTGTGTATCTTGCTCTTGTGATGCCTCTTGAATCTCAGCAGCTCTTTGTGTTTTTTTTGTTTTGATGTGTTGTTGTGTAGTTTGTGTTGTGGAGTTGTGTCATATTGTGTCATGTTATGTCATTTTGTGTAGTGTAGTGTCTTGTTGTGTTGTTATGTCGTGTTGTCGTGTTGTATACCTTGCTCTTGTGTCTCCTGAATCTCAGCAGCTCTTTGTGTTGTTTTGTTTTGATGTGCTGTGTTGTTGTGTAGTTTGTGTTGTGGAGTTGTGTCATATTGTGTCATGTTATGTCATTTTGTGCAGTGCAGTGTCTTGTTGTGTTATGTCGTGTTGTCGTGTTGTATACCTTGCTCTTGTGTCTCCTGAATCTCAGCAGCTCTTTGTGTTGTTTTGTTTTGATGTGCTGTGTTGTTGTGTAGTTTGTGTTGTGGAGTTGTGTCATATTGTGTCATGTTATGTCATTTTGTGCAGTGCAGTGTCTTGTTGTGTTATGTCGTGTTGTCGTGTTGTATACCTTGCTCTTGTGTCTCCTGAATCTCAGCAGCTCTTTGTGTTGTTTTGTTTTGATGTGTTGTCATGTTGTGTTGTTGTGTAGTTTGTGTTGTGTCGTATTGTCTTACGTCATATTGTGTTGTGTCATGTTTTGTGGTGTAGTGTCGTGTTGTTGAGTTGTGTCATATTGTGTCATGTTGTCATTTTGTGTAGTGTCGTGTCTTGTTGTGTTGTCATGTCGTGTTGTGTATCTTGCTCTTGTGATGCCTCTTGAGTCTCACCAGCATTGTGTTGTGTTGTGTTGTATTGTCATGTCGTGTTGTGCCTTGTTGTGTCCTTGTGTACCTTGCTCTTGCTCTTGTGTCTCCTGAATCTCAGCAGCTCTTTGTGTTGTCGTGACACAAAGTTGACGGCGGCGTATTCCAGCAGCGCCGAGAAAACGAAGAGCAGACACACGGCCATCCAGATATCGATGGCCTTAACGTACGACACCTGAAATACACAATAATACACAATAATACATCCAGATATCGATGGCCTTAACGTACGACACCTGAAATACACAATAATACACAATAACACACAATAATACATCCAGATATCGATGGCCTTAACGTATGACACCTGTAGTACACAATAATACACAATAATACATCCAGATATCGATGGCTTTAACGTACGACACCTGTAGTACACAATAATACACAATAATACATCCAGATATCGATGGCTTTAACGTACGACACCTGAAATACACAATAATACACAATAACACACAATAATACATCCAGATATCGATGGCCTTAACGTATGACACCTGTAGTACACAATAATACACAATAATACATCCAGATATCGATGGCTTTAACGTACGACACCTGAAATACACAATAATACACAATAACACACAATAATACATCCAGATATCGATGGCCTTAACGTATGACACCTGTAGTACACAATAATACACAATAATACATCCAGATATCGATGGCTTTAACGTACGACACCTGAAATACACAATAACACACAATAATACATCCAGATATCGATGGCCTTAACGTACGACACCTGTAGTACACAAAATGTACACAACAATACAATACACATCAATACACTAGAACCTGTTTTGCTGTTAGTAGAACTCCACTAAGGAACACAACGGACTAACAATAATAATAACAATAGTCATGAGACGATCAGTGTCCGTCCGTCTGTAACATCATTCTAAAACAGACGAACAGATTTTAATGAAATTTCCAGTGAAGCTCAGAAATGACACAAGGACCAAGTGATCAGATTCTGGCAGTGATGCAGCTCATAGTCTGGATCCATGGACTTGCTAAAGATTTCTCAGTCCTTCCAGGATTTTGCGGGCGTTTTTTTTATTGTTGCGGCAGAAAATGCCTGAATTCGCGGCAGCTTTTCTACAAAATAGCGATAAAAGTTGCTATTTAAAGTTGCTTATTTATTGTGATGAAATTGGGGGAGACAGTGACAGCTGCTAAAAAGCTGCATTTTTCCAGCTTGTAGAACATGTTTCAACGCTGTAATTGACAATATTTATTCTGAAATTAATTATTTTACGTTCCGACCCATTTACACAAAACCTGGCACACCACGGTGGGACATTAGCAGCAGCAGATACTGGTTTAACAGGACGTGGTTGGTAGGTTTAAGGCACAAAATGATCATTTACTATTGAATGAATCATATTTGTACATATCTGTCAGTGGCTTTAAAAGTTAATTTGACATCCTGGCACACACGTGTTCACACACACACGCTCATGGTTTGTCACGTCAATTAACAAGAACAGCACTGAGAGAGCGCAGTCCTCCTTCTGCATGTTTAAGTACCGAATCACGTGACCTAAATATGTAGCCGGCGACAGGAATTGATGGGACTCAGAAACCCCCCCACAAATTAATCAGTTGTTCTTTGTATCATTTCCCATTCATCCACAGTGGTAGATTTGTTGTAGGATCACAATCATGTGATCGTCAGCGGGCCGCTGAGGTAGCGTTCACTTGTTGCCATGGTTACCGTGCTGCTATGAGACGCTGTGCCGCTACCTCAATGGGAAATCCTTAACAAATCCGTGGATCCAAACTTTAAGCCGTATCACTGCTGAAGTCTAATCATTTGGTCCTTGTGTCATTTCTGACCGACCCTGAAAACTTCATTTAAATCCCTGAGTCTGTTTTTGAGTGATGTTGGTAACAGAGGAAGGATTCACACACACTGATCGTCACATAACTCTGCCGTGTTCTTTGGTGGAATAATTCATCTAATTTACCTTCATTCTTTCAGTGCTCTAATGGATCTGGATGCAACAGTTTCCATCACGGTGATTTATGTGGTCTGCTGTCTGATCATTTCAGCCGTTCTAATATGTTTCGTGTTTTTTTCTTTTTAAGTGTATCAATCGATGATTACTGCACGGGTGTAAAACAGTTTAGCTCCGCTTTGGTGAAGAACATCAGTGGATAAATTGTTTATCACGGTCTTCAGCAGTAATTTTTGTTGGTAAATCAGAGACATTAGTATCTCACATGTCTGCATCTTCAAACCATAAACAAGGAAGTGAATTCAGTGACGTACGTGCATTAGGTTTGTGCTGGGAGCTGCTATGATTGGTGGAACTCACGGGAGGCGGGCCAAAATTACGGGAAAGTTGCGGTGATTGGACAAAATTGCAAGGCCGCGCAAAATTTGCGGAGATTGGTTGATTTTGCGTGAATTCGCGCAATCGCAACATCGCGAATTCCTGGAGGGACTGATTTCTGTATCATTCCCAGATAGCAGCACAGCGTCACTGTAACCATGACAACAAGTGAACACTACGTGATCACATGACTGAGATCCTACTACATATGTTAGCCCACCTGTTGTATTCATTTACGGGCACCAGAAAATATTGTTTCCTTTGGTGAAAAAAATCCAAAAATTCAGCAAAAAAATAAAAAAATTCCCCAAATTTCTGAAAATTTGCAAAATATTAGAAATATTCCTTAAAAAAATCCCCCATATTTGGTAGGAAAATTCTTGTAAATATTTTCAAAAAATGAATAAAAATCTTCCAAAAAAATCCTAAAAATATCTAAAGTGATTCCATATATAACATTAAACCTTCTGATATTTTCTTTAAGAAGATTCACATAAAAATCATCCAAAATCCAATGAATTTCACTGGATTTTGGTTGTTTTTTTTGTGAATATTCTGAAGGAAACATTTTTAACATTTATTTTTTTCCACAAATAATGTTCAAAAAATTCCCAAAAATGTTGAAAATGTGGACATCAGAAGCTTCACTGTGAAAATATATTATTCCACATTTTCAAACTTTAAAACGGATCAATCTGACCTGCAGGACGACACGAGGGTTAAAGAATGAACATAAACAACTCTTCATCTGTATAAAACCTTTCCCTCGTCGTCATGGAGACGTCTCTGACACGTGCAGCAGCGTGTCCAAGTGCAGAGCCGTGTTCCTCGGCAGGAACATGAGAAAGCTCTAACCTGCTGGAGGTCGGGTGTGAGAGCGTTAATGAGGTTACGTAAGCCGGCGTTCCTCCTCATGCATGGAAGATCGTCCTCACCGCTCACGCTCTAGTAGCTGCAACCGACCGGGAATCATGCAAAACATCCGGCTACGCTACGACGACAACGCTCTGTCAGCTGAGAGCAAACCAGATCTGCTCCACTCACCGACCTGCAGCACAACGGAGCTGCTGCAAATCTGAGGAAACGCTGGACATCTGGCAGCAAACGGCTCGGAAAAAAATGGGAAAAAACCTGAAAATATCTGTCAAATAACTAGATTTAAAACTAGAAATCTGGCAGCAAACAGGTCGGAAAAATATGGGGAAAAAAATGAATATCTGCCTAATAATTAGATTTAAAACTGGAAATCTGGCAGCAAACAGGTTGGAAAACTACGGGAAAAAAACGAGAATATCTGTCAAATAACTGGATTTAAAACTGGAAATCTGGCAGCAAAAAATACAAAAAAAGACTGAAAAATGGTGGGAAAAAAAGGAGAATAATTACATTTAAAATTGGAAATCTGGCTGCAAACAAGTCAGAAAAACATGGAAAGAAGCACTGAAAAATACTGCAAATATCTGTAAAGTAATTTAGTTTAATAAAAAAAGGAAATCTGTCGGCAAACGGATCGGAAAAATATGGAAAAAAAACTGCAAATATCTGTAAAATAATTTTGAGCTGATTTTCATACGGTCACATTCAGTAAATTCACGATAACACATCGTAAAAGAACACATTAATATTTATAAAAATGCTGATTTGTGACAGATAACAGATGGGCAGTTTTCCGGTTGTTGTTTTTTACAGCTGATGTCAAAAATTATACATATCTATATATACATATACACATGCATATATATGTGTATATATATTATATATATTTATATACACACACACACACACATACATGTATATATAGATATATAATTAAGAAAAAGTCACGTACTAACAAAAACACTTGAAAATTGTGATTTTTTTTGCATAATTTAAGTTATTTAAATACACCAACTTTAACGATAATACATGAAATAACAAGTTAATATTTTTTAAAAATGCTGAATTGTGACATGGACAATACTTACCGTGTTGGACAGTTCTTTGTTAGAACTGATATCAAAATTTTTGATTTGGGAGGTGAATATCACATTTTTTGGGGGTGATTTTACTGGTAAGTAATTGAACAAAACACAGGAAAAAACTGTAGAATATCAGTTAAAAAAATGCCATTTTTCAACCTTAATATACAGTTTTTTTTCTGTCTCATGAAGGCAAATATCGATATTGTAAAAGAACTAATTCCTACTAATAAATCTGTACTTTTGCTGTTTCTAAAAGTATGTTTTGTGGACGTTATTTACAGTCGCTGCAGTGCATGATGGGACATGTGGCTGGTTGGTGACCGTGGGTTGGACTCTCCTAAACCCGGTGCATTGTGAGAACCTCTGGGTGACCCTTCGGGGCGTAGCAGTGCTAGCTAAACGCTCAGACTGACCTTGGGCAGTGACGTCCTGGAGCCGGAGCTCTGCGTCGTCATGGTGAGCACCGTGGTGATGCCCAGAGCCACCCTGGCCGGGGCGGCGTCCATGTTGATCCAGAAGGAGACCCAGGACAGGATGACGATGAGCAGCGACGGGATGTACATCTGGATCAGGTAGTAGCCCATCTGGCGCTCCAGGTGGAAGCGCACCTCGATGCAGGTGAATTTACCTGGAGAACGACGCATCAAGGTCCAGTCAGAACACTCAGTTTATCAGCTAAAAGGTAACTCTTTATCTCTAAAATATCTGTGATTTATCAGCCAGGAACAGGGAAACAGTCACTGCATGTTCAAGGTTCCACGAGTCCTTGAGGGAAAATGAGGCAATCGAAGCAGCAAATCCAGAGTGTAGTTTCTAATGACGCCTAGAATTTTCTAAACACGAGAACCTCTGTCATAAAAAACAATCACGAGTTTGGTTCCTTCATGGATTTATTAAAGGTCTCAACTAAAGGTTTCAATTTTTAGTTTTTGTTCCATCTGACCACAGAACTTTCCTTTTCTTTGTCCATGTGATCACAGCAGACTTGAGTGGAACCGAGGAGTCATCAGCTGTAGTTGACTTTAATCACTCAGAAGTTTAGGTTCCACTAAGGAAATCTCATAAACACAACTTTCTACATGAAGCTGCTGTTGGAATGTTTATGATCCAGCAGATTCTGTAATATTGATCAGATTCATGTTCCAGCGGTTCCATCCTAATAAATCCAGAGTTCTCGGAGTCGCTGGAGACTCAGACTGACCTGGTACTCAAGGTCTTTGTTTGCTGTGGACTGTAGATATTTTTGTTTATGTACGTTCTGCCAGCAGGGTTCTGTTTTTGGGTAAACAGGAAGTAAATCTACTCTGGCAGCTCCACTGGAGGCCTGCTTGTGTTTGTTTTGCTTTGGTAGATGAGCAGCAGGAAGTGTCGCTGTGAGCACTTCCTGTTTGGACGACGACCTTCTGGTTGCTCTGAAGGTCTGGAGGAAGAACCAGACTGACAGAGAACCAAAGGGGACAACGCTGGTGTACAGAGAGAGGTCCACAGAGAACACACTGTGTGTGTGTGTGTGTGTGTGTGTGTGTGTGTGTGTGTGTGTGTGTGTGTGTGTGTGTGTGTGTGTGTGTGTGTGTGTGTGTGTGTGTGTGTGTGATCAGGTGGTGGCTATGATTGTGGGGACCTAATGTCCCCACAATTGTAGGAAAACCAAAAGAAATGTAATTTGTGGGGACCTCATTTTGGTCCCCACAAGTTTAAACAGTGTTTTCTTGGCCATGTTGTTGTGACTGAAAAAAGTAAAAATGCAAAAACGTTTCTTTAGGGTTAGACATTGTTTTGGTCTGGGTTAAGGTTTGATTAAGGTTAGGGTTAGGGGTTAGATATGAATGGGAGTCAATGGTAAGTCCCCACTGGGATATAAGAACCAGACGTGTGTGTGTGTGTGTGTGTGTGTGTGTGTGTGTGTGTGTGTGTGTGTGTGTGTGTGTGTGTGTGTGTGTGTGTGTGTACTTGTTTCTGCTATACCGGTGGGGACTTTGACCTGACTATTTGCTATAAAGGTGGGGACTTGTCTCACGGTGGGGACCTAAAATGAGGTCCCCACGGGTGGCAACACCGTTTTCTTGGCCATATTGTTGTTAATAGAAAATGTAAAAGTGCAAAAACGTTTGTTTAGGGTTAGGCATTGATTTGGTGATGGTTAAGGTTAAGGTTAGGAGTTAGATATGAATGGGAGTCAATGGTAAGTCCCCACCGGTATAGAAAAACAAACGTGTGTGTGTGTGTGTGTGTGTGTGTGTGTGTGTGTGTGTGTGTGTGTGTGTGTGTGTGTGTGTGTGTGTGCTACCTGTGTTGTAGTGCTTGGTACAGTATCTGAGGTCCGACTCGTCTTTGAGGATGAACTGAGGCAGCGTCAGACCTTCGGCCACCTGGACCGGTCCGTTCTCCTGCCACTCAAAGATCAGGTCGTTCATGGTGTAACCGACTGGAAGAACCCAAGGAACACGCAAAGGAACACAGAAAGGACACAAAGAACACAGAAAGGACACAAACAACCATCAACAGCAACCTCCAGAAAACGTTCTCACAACACTTGATAACAGTAACAACAAGTTCTAATAACTTCAAGCAAAAGTTTGATTCATTTTGAACACATTTTTTACTAGTTTCTGATAAATTTTGGACAAATTATTTTTATTTTGGAATAATTTGAGTAATTTTGGACAAGCTTTTAGTCATTTTTGATGACTTTTGAACAAATTTGAGTCATTTTGGAGATATTTTTTCGTATTTTTTGAAAAATGTTTGGACAAATTTAATTAATTTCAACAAATATTTAGTTTTTTGACAAATTTTGGACATTTTTTGTAACTTTTGATGACTTTTGAACAAATTTGAGTAATTTGGGACAAATGTTTTGCCTGCTCTTATTTCTGGATGACTTTTGTTTCTAGAATGATGGTTTTTTTTGTACTTTGAAAATATTTTTTTCCACTTTATGAACGTTGTATTTATTACAGACTTTTTATGATTTTAAATAACCTTGGACTCATTTTCACCACATTTAGAGTAATTTCTGTTTTCATTGAGAACATCTTTTGTTTGACATTTTGGAAAGATTGTCGTGTTTTTTTCGCTTCCACCAAAGTTTGATTAATTTTGGATAAAATCTGATTTTGGATAAAACTTTTGAGTTATTCTGGATCCATTTATGTCCTTTTGGTTGATTTTTGTCATGATAAAGATGTTTTTGTCTAAAAGGACGTAGATCTCTGATGCACTGAAAACTAAAAGGTGTTTTTTGGACATAAAGCTTCAGGCTCTGATATAAGTATGATCTATAAACTAATCTCTACATTAATGGAAACAGCAGATAAAATAAACGGTCCTTTAAGCACGTTGTGGTTTAATATTTCACATTTAATCTGCATAAATCAGCATTAGAAGGAAAATATCATCCAACAGGACAATATGTTATTTATTGACATCCAGTAAATGGACTTGGTTGTTTTCCAGAAGCTTTCAGCCTCTGAGAAGCCTCTTCTTTGATGCAGCGGCCCGGGTTCGATTCCTGCTCGGTTGGATTTTTCCCTGGACGTCTGACGTTACGGTGAGCGTATTGCGTCATTTCCTGTTCCTGTTTCAGCACTGTGTTGTGGTGTTAGCATGGCTTCTGCTTCTTCCTCTCCCTCTCCCTCTCTCTCTTTCTCCTGCTCAGTGTGCCACATGTTTAGTTATTCCTCTGCCTCCTTTAGTGATAACGATATATGTAATAAGTGCAGCCTTTTTGTAGTTCTGGAGGCGAGGCTCTCCGAATTGGAATCGCGGCTCCGCACCATGGAAAATAACCCGCTAGCAGCTAGCCAGGCCCCCTTAGCCGGTGCGGACCGCAATAGCTTAGCTTGTGTAGCATCTGTTAGCCGTCCCTTAGCAGCGCCCGAACAGCCGGGTGGATGGGTGACAGTTCGTAGGAAAAACAGTCCTAAACTCAAGCCTGCTGTCCCGGCTCACCACAAACCGCTTCATGTTTCTAATCGTTTTTCCCCGCTCAGCGACACACCCGCTGAGAAACCAACTCTGATCATTGGCAGCTCCATAGTCAGAAACGTGAAGCTAGCGACACCAGCGACCATAGTTAAATGCCTCCCAGGGGCCAGAGCGGGCGACATAGAAGCAAATTTGAAACTGCTGGCTAAAGATAATCGTAAATATAGTAAGATTGTTATTCACGTCGGCGGTAACGACACCCGGTTACGCCAATCGGAGGTCACCAAAATTAGCGTGGCATCGGTGTGTACTTTCGCCAAAACCATGTCGGACTCCGTAGTTTTCTCTGGACCCTTGCCTGATCTGACCAGCGATGACATGTTTAGCCGCATGTCGTCGTTTCGCCGCTGGTTGTCTATGTGGTGTCCATCAAACGACGTGGGCTTTATTGATAATTGGAGCTCTTTTTGGGGAAAACCTGGTCTGATTAGGAGAGACGGCATCCATCCCACTTTGGCTGGTGCAGCTCTCATTTCTAGGAATATGGCTGATTTTATTAGTACTCCTAAAGCATGACAACCCAGAGTTAAGACCAGGATGCAGAGCTGTAGTCTTACACACCTCTCTGCAGTTTCCTCACAGCTGTCACCCTCCAGTAATTCAGTTAATTCAGTTAATTTTATTGAGACTGTGTCTGTCCCCCGACCACCAAAATTCAATAAATTAATCAAATCAAAAATATACAAAAGAAATAGTAACCACAAAAATTTAATAAAAATTAATACCTCTATTTCAACAGAGCAAAGAGACAGGAAAATTAAATGTGGTCTGTTAAATATTAGATCTCTCTTGTCTAAATCTCTGCTAGTAAATGAGTTGATAACTGATCACCAGATTGATTTGTTCTGTTTGACTGAAACCTGGTTGCAGCAGGAAGAATTTGTTAGCCTAAACGAATCAACTCCCCCTAGTCATATTAACTGTCATATTCCTCGAATCACAGGCCGAGGAGGAGGAGTAGCAGCAATCTACCATTCTAGTTTAAAATTGAACCAGAGGCCTAAACCTGATTACAGCTCATTTGAAAATCTCACTCTTAGTCTCCCTCATCCAAATTTGAAAGCTCAGAAACCAGTTTTATTTGTTGTTATATATCGTCCTCCTGCTCCTTATTCTGAGTTTTTATCTCAATTCTCAGACTTTTTATCTGAATTAGTGCTCAGTTCAGACAAAGTTATTATTGTGGGTGACTTTAACATTCATGTTGACGTAGACAGCGACAGCCTTACAACAGCTTTTAATTCATTATTAGACTCAATTGGGTTTTCTCAACATGTAAATAAACCAACTCATAGTTTTAATCACACTCTTGACCTTGTCCTGACTTATGGCTTAGAAATTGAAGAGTTAACAGTATTTCCCCAGAACCCTCTTCTTTCTGACCATTTTATGATAACATTTCAATTTAAAGTAAAGGATTGTTTAGCAGCTGAGAACAAATATCATTACAGTAGGTGTTTGTCTGACAATTCAGTATCTAAATTTAAGGAAATAATACCCTCACTGTTTACTTCAGCAACATTTACTGATAAATCAGAAGGCAAATATTATTATTTTACCCCCACAGAAGTGGATTATTTTGTTAATAATGCTTCAGCCTCACTGCGTACAACTCTTGATAGTGTTGCACCTGTAAAAAAGAAAGTTATATCTCAGAGAAGACTTGCTCCTTGGTATAATTCCCAGCTGCGGACTTTAAAGCAGGCATCCCGAAAGCTGGAAAGAAAGTGGTATTCCACTAATTCAGAGGAAGTGTATGTGGCTTGGAAAAATAGTCTAGTAATCTATAAAAAAGCTCTTCATAATGCCAGGACAACTTATTATTCATCTTTAATAGATGAGAACAAGAACAACCCTAGGTTTCTCTTTAGCACTGTAGCCAGGCTGACAAAGAGTCAGAGCTCTGTTGAACCTTGTATTCCTTTAGCTTTAACCAGTAACGACTTCATGAGCTTCTTTACACAGAAAATAGTTATGATTAGAGATAAAATTAATCTGGCCCTTCCTACAAATGTCACAGATGCTTTTGAATTGGCTGTTAGACCTGATGAATCTTTAGAATTCTTCACTCCTATATGTCTCTCTGAACTAATTTCAACAGTTTCTACATCCAAACCATCAACATGTCTTTTAGATCCTATCCCAACTAGACTCTTCAAGGAGATTTTACCTTTAATTAATTCTTCAATGTTAGATCTGATTAATCTCTCTCTAGTAACAGGCTATGTACCACAGGCTTTTAAGGTTGCTGTCATCAAACCTTTGCTTAAAAAGCCCACTTTAGATCCAGATGTGTTAGCTAACTATAGACCGATATCCAACCTACCATTTCTCTCTAAAATTCTGGAAAGAACAGTTGCAAATCAATTGTGTGAACACCTACAAAGGAATAATTTGTTTGAAATGTTTCAGTCAGGCTTCAGAGTGCATCATAGCACAGAAACAGCTCTAGTGAAAGTTACTAATGACCTTCTCATAGCATCAGATAATGGACTAGTCTCTATACTTGTTTTGTTAGATCTTAGTGCAGCGTTTGACACAATCGACCACAAAATTTTATTACAGCGTCTAGAATATTCAATTGGCATTAAAGGGACAGCACTGGATTGGTTTAAATCCTACTTATCAGATAGGTTCCAGTTTGTGCATGTCAACAATAACTCTTCTGAGCAGACTAAAGTTAATCACGGAGTTCCTCAGGGTTCTGTCTTAGGACCGATACTTTTCACATTATACATGCTTCCTTTAGGCAATATTATTAGGAAGCATTGTATTAACTTCCATTGTTATGCAGATGACACACAATTGTATTTATCTATGAAGCCAGATGAAACTGATCAGTTAGCTAGACTGCAAGATTGTCTTAAGGACATTAAAACCTGGATGACTTTTAACTTCCTACTGCTAAATTCAGACAAAACTGAAGTCATTGTATTTGGCCCCAAACATCTTAGAAACTCGCTTTCAAAGCAAATAGTTACTCTGGATGGCATCACATTGGCCTCCAGTACTACTGTGAGGAATCTTGGAGTTATTTTTGACCAGGACATGTCCTTTAACTCACACATAAAGCAAGTCTGTAGGACTTCCTTTTTTCACCTGCGTAATATTGTAAAAATCAGGAACATTCTGTCTCAGAGTGATGCAGAAAAATTAGTTCATGCTTTTGTTACTTCCAGGCTTGACTATTGCAATTCCTTATTATCGGGTTGTCCAAATAGCTCTCTCAAACATCTACAGTTGATCCAAAACGCTGCTGCGAGAGTACTGACAGGAGTTAGCAAAAGAGATCATATTTCCCCTATACTTGCTTCTCTTCACTGGCTTCCTGTTAAATCCAGAATAGAATTTAAAATCCTTCTTCTGACATATAAAGCTCTTAATAACCAATCTCCATCATATCTTAAAGATCTGATAGTACCTTATTATCCTAGTAGAACTCTTCGCTCTCAAACTGCAGGCTTACTTGTTGTTCCTAGAATTTCTAAAAGTAGAATGGGAGGCAGAGCCTTCAGTTATCAGGCGCCTCTCCTGTGGAACCTGCTCCCAGTTTGGGTTCGGGAGGCAGACACCCTCTCTATTTTTAAGACCAGGCTTAAAGCGTTCCTTTTTGACAAATCTTATAGTTGGGGCTGACTGGGTGACCCACAGAGGTTCGGCTTGTGTCTTCATTGTACAGCTGACTCCTTCTTGGACGTCCCTTCGTTCTGCCCCTAGTCATGCTGCTATAGGCCTAGGCTGCTGGGGGACTTTTCTTGACGCACTGAGCCCTTCTCTATCTACCTTTACATTTAATATGTATACCGTTATTGCAGTACATTCACTCTGTTTCCCCCTGTGCTATTTCTCCGAGTGTCCCTGGTCCCAGAGCTGGATGCTTCAGATCTGCGGTCGATGTTCCACCAGCTGGTCCAGTCTCCACCATGTCCACTGTGGGATGCTGCTACTGACCTTCCACCAGCCCTCTGCTTCCAATTCCCTTTTTCCACGAGTCAACTCTGCATCGCCTTCAATATACTGTTATGCTAACTTACATACTGTTTGAATTTTACTGCTAGCTATATAAGGAGTATGTTTAATGTCAGAGCCGTACATCATAAGAGTAAACTATGAGTCAGTTTTCAATGTTAGCTTATACTTTGTCTGTGTCACATATCCTGTCATGCATGTATTCAAATGTGTGTTGTGTTTTCCTTGCTTTCTCACCCCTCCCTCTTCTCCCATCCCTCCCCCTTGCCCTCTTCTGTCCTTCTCAACCCGCCCGGCCAGCAGGCAGATGGGTCCCCCCTATTTAGAGCCGGGTTCTGCTCGAGGTTTCTTCCCTGTTAAAAGGGTGTTTTTCCTTGCCACTGTCGCCTTTGGGCTTGCTCTGGGGGTCAGGCATATGGGTTCTGTAAAGCGTCTTGAGACGATTTGACTGTAATTGACGCTATATAAATAAAATTGAATTGAATTGAATTGAATAGAAGCTTTCAGAGCTCAGAACAGAAACACAATCGAGTTTATGTTTGAACACGGCGGCACACGAAGGAACCCAGGAAACTTTACCGCTGCAGAGAACCGACGTGGAACAGCTGGGCTTCATAAAGATCACACTAATACTTTAAATACTCGGTCAGAAATAAACAAACAGCCGCATAATTACCTAAACGTGCTCCATCCTCCACGTTTCTGTCATTTTCAACACATTTTTACGTCTTTTTGGACATATATTAGTCATTTCTATGAATCAGTTCACATGTTAGCTTCTATTTTGTATCATCTGTCTGATCATGCATGGATCCACCTGTGTGTTCTATGTTCTTTGTTCCCCCATCCTCGTCTCCCATCCTTCCCCCTTTCCACCCTTCCACTTCTCTACCTCTTCTCTACCTCTCTACCTCTTCCACCTCTTCCACCTCTCTACCTCTTCCACCTCTTCCACCTCTTCCACTTCTCTACCTCTTCCACCTCTCTACCTCTTCCACCTCTCTACCTCGTCCACCTCTTCACCTCTTCCACCTCTCTACCTCTTCCACCTCTCTACCTCTTCCACCTCTCTACCTCTTCCACCTCTTCCACCTTTTCCACCTCTTCCACCTCTCTACCTCTTCCACCTCTCTACCTCTTCCACCTCTCTACCTCTTCCACCTCTTCCACCTCTTCCACCTCTCTACCTCTTCCACCTCTCTACCTCTTCCACCTCTCTACCTCTTCCACCTCTCTACCTCTTCCACCTCTTCCACCTCTTCCACCTCTTCCACCTCTTCCACCTCTTCCACCTCTCTACCTCTTCCACCTCTCTACCTCTTCCACCTCTCTACCTCGTCCACCTCTTCCACCTCTTCACCTCTTCCACCTCTCTACCTCTTCCACCTCTCTACCTCTTCCACCTCTCTACCTCTTCCACCTCTTCCACTTCTCTACCTCTTCCACCTCTCTACCTCTTCCACCTCTCTACCTCTTCCACCTCTCTACCTCTTCCACCTCTCTACCTCGTCCACCTCTCTACCTCGTCCACCTCTTCCACCTCTTCCACCTCTTCCACCTCTTCCACCTCTTCCACCTTTTCCACCTCTTCCACCTCTCTACCTCTTCCACCTCTTCCACCTCTCTACCTCGTCCACCTCTTCCACCTCTTCACCTCTTCCACCTCTCTACCTCGTCCACCTCTCTACCTCGTCCACCTCTCTACCTCGTCCACCTCTTCCACCTCTTCCACCTCTTCCACCTTTTCCACCTCTTCCACCTCTCTACCTCTTCCACCTCTTCCACCTCTCTACCTCGTCCACCTCTTCCACCTCTTCACCTCTTCCACCTTTTCCACCTCTTCCACCTCTCTACCTCTTCCACCTCTTCCACCTCTCTACCTCGTCCACCTCTTCCACCTCTTCACCTCTTCCACCTCTCTACCTCTTCCACCTCTTCCACCTCTTCCACCTTTTCCACCTCTTCCACCTCTCTACCTCTTCCACCTCTTCCACCTCTCTACCTCGTCCACCTCTTCCACCTCTTCCACCTCTTCCACCTTTTCCACCTCTTCCACCTCTCTACCTCTTCCACCTCTCTACCTCTTCCACCTCTTCCACCTCTCTACCTCTTCCACCTCTCTACCTCGTCCACCTCTTCCACCTCTCTACCTCTTCCACCTCTCTACCTCGTCCACCTCTTCCACCTCTCTACCTCTTCCACCTCTTCCACCTCTTCCACCTCTCTACCTCTTCCACCTCTCTACCTCTTCCACCTCTCTACCTCTTCCACCTCTTCCACCTCTTCCACCTCTCTACCTCTTCCACCTCTCTACCTCTTCCACCTCTCTACCTCTTCCACCTCTTCCACCTCTTCCACCTCTCTTCCTCTTCCACCTCTCTACCTCGTCTACCTCTTCCACCTCTCTACCACCTCTCTACCTCGTCTACCTCTTCCACCTCTCTACCTCGTCTACCTCTTCCACCTCTCTACCACCTCTCTACCTCGTCTACCTCTTCCACCTTTCTACCTCTTCCACCTTTTCCACCTCTTCCACCTCTTCTACCTCCTTCCAGCAGCAGATGGTTCTCCCACATAAAGATCCAGGTTCTGTTCCAGGTTTCTTCCTGTTAAAGGTGTTTTTCTGCCACTGTCTCCGCAGGGCTGCTCTGGGGTTCAGGCTTATGGGTTCTGTAAAGTGTCTTCAAACAATTTGACTGTAATTGGCACTATAGAAATAAAACTGAATTGAATTTCAACACATTTGCAGTCATCTTGGACACATATTTAGTCTTTTGGGACGTATGTTTAGTTATTTTGGACAAGTTTACATCATTTTCAACTAATTCTGAGTCATGTACGACATATTATAGTCATTGTAGACACATTTTTTGTCAATTCCAACAAAATCTAAGTCATTCTGGAGACACTAGTTATCCTGTACAGGTTTTAAGTTATTTGAGACCATTTCTGTCTGTTTCAGCTTTCAGTCGAAATGTTCGGGACAGGTTTCAACTGATTTTGGACACATATTGAGTCTTTTTGGACATATTTTTATTAATTCTAGACATATTTTTAGTCTCTTTCACCATATTTTTAGTCATTTTTGGACAGCTGTGTGTAATTTTCAACTAAATATGAGTCAAAAATGAGACTACCTTCGTGTTTCCTGACTCATATGAACATGTATTTTCAGGGAGCTCTGACTGTTTTGTTTTTGCGCAGCAGAAAAATAAAAAGAGACACGCAAACATCTGAGGTGAAAGCGGCTGGTGGTCGCTGGTACAAGCCTTCAGCCAAAACACCGAGTTCATCTTAAGGTCCAAAGTGAGAGAAAATAAATAAATAAAGGAATAAAAAGCAGCGGAGACGAAGCCGTCGGCGTTTGAGGAGGCTTGAAGTCAGACCGCCTTAAATCACCTGCTCATACATGATAATATTTAAACCATCATGGATCTGCATCCAGGCGGTTTCTATTCTTTATTTCCTCTCACACATGCACCATGTCAAGACCGCAATCATCCCCGCTGCATGTGCGTGTCTTCATGCTTCCCGTGTTCTCTGACAGCACAAATAATCTCTCATGTATGTACTGAAATATAACAAGCACATCTAAGTATGGCAATGCCTCTGGCCAGGGAGAAGAATAAAACCACCAATGAAGACAAATAATCTGCCCAGAGGCGCCTGAGGCTGCCGATTGGACAAAAGGACGAATTAGTCATCATCATTATTAAACAGGACTCTGCTTTTATTAACCCTGTAAACCCCAGAACCTGAAAATATCTGATAAATTACAGCGTTTATCAGCCAGAAACGGCAAAGACAGAAAGAATCCTTTCATTGTCAGCTTTCCTTAAACTAATTGTTTGCTTAAATTAGACAACTCTGAGCTTAAAATCCAGACAGTCTGGAAGAAAAGCGAAACAAAGATTGAACATTAAATCAACCTGAAGCTCCACCAAAAAAAAAAGAGAGAGTTTTTAGGTTGAACTGTAGGCAGTGTTTCAGGAAAAATCTAAACTACTGGATTAAAAAAAATAAATGCAGTAAAAGAAATAAAAAGTTAAAATGCTTCAATATTTGTCCAAAATTACAGAAACTTCTGTGAAATCAGTGTAACATGACTCAAAAACTGTCTGAAATGGCAGAAATCTGTGCAGAATTGTTGAAAAATTATTGTAAATGCCGCAAAACTTGTCTGAAATTAATATGAAAGAAAATTGAAGCTACTGGATGAATAAATAAAGTCAGCATGGCTCAGAAACAGAACAGAGGAGGAGGTTGTTGAAGATCCATTCATCATGGAGGAACATCTTTCTACTGACGGAATTATTCAGATTCAAAACACCTCACAATTAGTCCAAAATAAACTTTTTATCTTGTCAGACGTGTCATTGTTGACATGTGATATCTCTGTTTACCTCTGACCGTTTACTTCAGAACGTTTACCTCTGATTGTTTACCTCTGATTGTTTACCTCTGATCGTTTATTTCAGATCGTTTACCTCTGATTGTTTATTTCAGATTGTTTACCTCTGATTGTTTACCTCTGATCGTTTACCTCTGATTGTTTATTTCTGATTGTTTACCTCTCATTGTTTACCTCTGATCGTTTACCTCTGATTGTTTATTTCAGATTGTTTACCTCTGATTGTTTACCTCTGATCGTTTATTTCTGATTGTTTACCTCTGATTATTCACCTCTGATTGTTTACCTCTGTTTATTTCAGATTGTTTACCTCTGATTGTTTACCTCTGATTGTTTACCTCTGATTGTTTACCTCTGATCGTTTACCTCTGATCGTTTATTTCTGATTGTTTACCTCTGATTATTCACCTCTGATTGTTTACCTCTGTTTATTTCAGATTGTTTACCTCTGATTGTTTACCTCTGATTATTCACCTCTGATTGTTTACCTCTGTTTATTTCAGATTGTTTACCTCTGATTGTTTACCTCCGATTGTTTACCTCCGATTGTTTATTTCAGATTGTTTATCTCTGATTGTTTACCTCCGATTGTTTATTTCAGATTGTTCACCTCTGATCGTTTACCTCTGATTGTTCACCTCTGATCGTTTATTTCAGATTGTTTACCTCTGATTGTTTACCTCTGATTGTTTATTTCAGATTGTTTACCTCTGATTGTTTACCTCTGATTGTTTATTTCAGATTGTTTACCTCTGATTGTTTACCTCTGATTGTTTATTTCAGATTGTTTACCTCTGATTGTTTATTTCAGATTGCTTACCTCTGATTGTTTACCTCTGATTGTTTACCTCTGATTGTTTACCTCTGATCGTTTATTTCTGATTGTTTACCTCTGATTATTCACCTCTGATTGTTTACCTCTGTTTATTTCAGATTGTTTACCTCTGATTGTTTACCTCTGACCGTTTACTTCAGAACGTTTACCTCTGATTGTTTACCTCTGATTGTTTACCTCTGATCGTTTATTTCAGATCGTTTACCTCTGATTGTTTATTTCAGATTGTTTACCTCTGATCGTTTACCTCTGATTGTTTATTTCTGATTGTTTACCTCTGATTGTTTACCTCTGATTGTTTATTTCAGATTGTTTACCTCTGATTGTTTATTTCAGATTGTTTACCTCTGATTGTTTACCTCTGATTGTCTACCTCTGATTGTTTACCTCTGATTGTTTATTTCAGATTGTTTACCTCTGATTGTTTATTTCAGATTGTTTACCTCTGATTGTTTATTTCAGATTGTTTACCTCTGATTGTTTATTTCAGATTGTTTATTTCAGATTGTTTACCTCTGATTGTTTACCTCTGATTGTTTACCTCTGATTGTTTACCTCTGATCGTTTATTTCTGATTGTTTACCTCTGATTATTCACCTCTGATTGTTTATTTCAGATTGTTTACCTCTGATTGTTTATTTCAGATTGTTTACCTCTGATTGTTTACCTCTGATTGTTTATTTCAGATTGTTTACCTCTGATTGTTTATTTCAGATTGTTTACCTCTGATTGTTTATTTCAGATTGTTTACCTCTGATTGTTTATTTCAGATTGTTTACCTCTGATTGTTTATTTCAGATTGTTTACCTCTGATTGTTTATTTCAGATTGTTTACCTCTGATTGTTTACCTCTGATTGTTTACCTCTGATTGTTTATTTCTGATTGTTTACCTCTGATTATTCACCTCTGATTGTTTACCTCTGTTTATTTCAGATTGTTTACCTCTGATTGTTTACCTCCGATTGTTTACCTCCGATTGTTTACCTCCGATTGTTTACCTCTGATTGTTTACCTCCGATTGTTTACCTCTGATTGTTTACCTCCGATTGTTTACCTCTGATTGTTTACCTCCGATTGTTTACCTCCGATTGTTTATTTCAGATTGTTTACCTCTGATTGTTTACCTCTGATTGTTTATTTCAGATTGTTTACCTCTGATTGTTTACCTCCGATTGTTTACCTCCGATTGTTTATTTCAGATTGTTTACCTCCGATTGTTTATTTCAGATTGTTCACCTCTGATTGTGTACCTCTGATTGTTTACCTCCGATTGTTCACCTCTGATTGTTCACCTCTGATTGTTTACCTCTGATTGTTTACCTCTGATCGTTTATTTCAGAATGTTTACCTCTGATTGTTTATTTCAGATTGTTTACCTCTGATTGTTTATTTCAGATTGTTTACCTCTGATTGTTTACCTCTGATTGTTTATTTCAGATTGTTTACCTCTGATTGTTCACCTGATTGTTTACCTCTGATTGTTTATTTCAGATTGTTTACCTCTGATTGTTTACCTCTGATTGTTTATTTCAGATTGTTTACCTCTGATTGTTCACCTGATTGTTTACCTCTGATTGTTTATTTCAGATTGTTTACCTCTGATTGTTTACCTCTGATTGTTTATTTCAGATTGTTTACCTCTGATTGTTCACCTCTGATTGTTTATCTCTGATTGTTTACCTCTGATTGTTTATTTCAGATCGTTCACCTCTGATTGTTTATTTCAGATTGTTCACCTCTGATTGTTTACCTCTGATTGTTTACCTCTGATTGTTTACCTCTGATTGTTTATTTCAGATTGTTTATTTCAGATTGTTTACCTCTGATTGTTTACCTCTGATTGTTTATTTCAGATCGTTTACTTCAGATCGTTTACCTCAGATCGTTTACCTCTGTTTATTTCAGATTGTTTACCTCTGATTCTTTACCTCTGATTGTTTACCTCTGATCGTTTATTTCAGATTGTTTACCTCTGATTGTTTACCTCAGATTGTTTATTTCAGATTGTTCACCTCTGATTGTTCACCTCTGATTGTTTATTTCAGATCGTTTACTTCAGATCGTTTACCTCAGATCGTTTACCTCAGATCGTTTATTTCAGATTGTTTACCTCTGATCATTTACCTCTGATTGTTTACCTCTGATCGTTTACCTCTGATTGTTCATTTCAGATCGTTTACTTCAGATCGTTTACCTCAGATCGTTTACCTCTGTTTATTTCAGATTGTTTACCTCTGATTCTTTACCTCTGATTGTTTACCTCTGATCGTTTATTTCAGATTGTTTACCTCTGATTGTTTACCTCTGATTGTTTATTTCAGATTGTTTACCTCTGATTGTTTACCTCTGATTGTTTATTTCAGATTGTTTACCTCTGATTGTTTACCTCTGATTGTTTACCTCTGATTGTTTATTTCAGATTGTTTACCTCTGATTGTTTATTTCAGATTGTTTACCTCTGATTGTTTATTTCTGATTGTTTACCTCTGATTGTTTACCTCTGATTGTTTATTTCAGATTGTTTACCTCTGATTGTTTACCTCTGATTGTTTACCTCTGATTGTTTATTTCAGATTGTTTACCTCTGATTGTTTATTTCAGATTGTTTACCTCTGATTGTTTATTTCTGATTGTTTACCTCTGATTGTTTACCTCTGATTGTTTATTTCAGATTGTTTACCTCTGATTGTTTACCTCTGATTGTTTACCTCTGATTGTTTATTTCAGATTGTTTACCTCTGATTGTTTATTTCAGATTGTTTACCTCTGATTGTTTATTTCAGATTGTTTATTTCAGATTGTTTATTTCAGATTGTTTACCTCTGATTGTTTACCTCTGATTGTTTACCTCTGATTGTTTATTTCTGATTGTTTACCTCTGATTATTCACCTCTGATTATTCACCTCTGATTATTCACCTCTGATTGTTTACCTCTGTTTATTTCAGATTGTTTACCTCTGATTGTTTACCTCCGATTGTTTACCTCCGATTGTTTACCTCCGATTGTTTACCTCCGATTGTTTATTTCAGATTGTTTATTTCAGATTGTTTACCTCTGATTGTTCACCTCTGATTGTTTACCTCTGATTGTTTACCTCTGATTGTTTATTTCAGATTGTTTACCTCTGATTGTTTATTTCAGATTGTTCACCTCTGATTGTTTACCTCTGATTGTTTACCTCCGATTGTTTATTTCAGATTGTTCACCTCTGATTGTTTACCTCTGATTGTTTACCTCCGATTGTTTATTTCAGATTGTTCACCTCTGATCGTTTACCTCAGATTGTTCACCTCTGATCGTTTATTTCAGATTGTTTACCTCTGATTGTTTACCTCTGATTGTTTATTTCAGATTGTTTACCTCTGATTGTTTATTTCAGATTGTTTACCTCTGATTGTTTATTTCAGATTGTTTACCTCTGATTGTTTACCTCTGTTTATTTCAGATTGTTTACCTCTGATTGTTTATTTCAGATTGTTTACCTCTGATTGTTTATTTCAGATTGTTTACCTCTGATTGTTTACTTCCGATTGTTTATTTCAGATTGTTCACCTCTGATCATTTACCTCTGATTGTTCACCTCTGATCGTTTATTTCAGATTGTTTACCTCTGATTGTTTACCTCTGATTGTTTATTTCAGATTGTTTACCTCTGATTGTTTATTTCAGATTGTTTACCTCTGATTGTTTATTTCAGATTGTTTACCTCTGATTGTTTATTTCAGATTGTTTACCTCTGATTGTTTACCTCTGATTGTTTATTTCAGATTGTTTACCTCTGATTGTTTACCTCTGATTGTTTATTTCAGATTGTTTACCTCTGATTGTTTATTTCAGATTGTTTACCTCTGATTGTTTACCTCTGATCGTTTATTTCTGATTGTTTACCTCTGATTATTCACCTCTGATTGTTTACCTCTGTTTATTTCAGATTGTTTACCTCTGATTGTTTACCTCCGATTGTTTACCTCTGATTGTTTACCTCCGATTGTTTACCTCTGATTGTTTACCTCCGATTGTTTACCTCCGATTGTTTACCTCCGATTGTTTACCTCTGATTGTTTACCTCCGATTGTTTACCTCCGATTGTTTATTTCAGATTGTTTACCTCCGATTGTTTACCTCTGATTGTTTATTTCTGATTGTTTACCTCTGATTGTTTACCTCCGATTGTTTACCTCTGATTGTTTACCTCTGATTGTTTACCTCTGATTGTTTACCTCTGATTGTTTACCTCTGATTGTTTACCTCCGATTGTTTATTTCAGATTGTTTACCTCCGATTGTTTATTTCAGATTGTTCACCTCTGATTGTTTACCTCTGATTGTTTACCTCCGATTGTTTATTTCAGATTGTTCACCTCTGATCGTTTATTTCAGATTGTTTACCTCTGATTGTTTATTTCAGATTGTTTACCTCTGATTGTTTACCTCTGATTGTTTATTTCAGATTGTTTACCTCTGATTGTTCACCTCTGATTGTTTACCTCTGATTGTTTATTTCAGATTGTTTACCTCTGATTGTTTACCTCTGATTGTTTATTTCAGATTGTTTACCTCTGATTGTTCACCTCTGATTGTTTACCTCTGATTGTTTATTTCAGATTGTTTACCTCTGATTGTTTACCTCTGATTGTTTATTTCAGATTGTTTACCTCTGATTGTTCACCTCTGATTGTTTATCTCTGATCGTTCACCTCTGATTGTTTATTTCAGATTGTTCACCTCTGATTGTTCACCTCTGATTGTTTATTTCAGATCGTTTACTTCAGATCGTTTACCTCAGATCGTTTACCTCAGATCGTTTATTTCAGATTGTTTACCTGTGATCGTTTACCTCTGATTGTTTACCTCTGATCGTTTATTTCAGATCGTTTACTTCAGATCGTTTACCTCAGATCGTTTACCTCTGTTTATTTCAGATTGTTTACCTCTGATTCTTTACCTCTGATTGTTTACCTCTGATTGTTTATTTCAGATTGTTTACCTCTGATTGTTTACCTCTGATTGTTTACCTCTGATCGTTTATTTCAGATTGTTTACCTCTGATTGTTTACCTCTGATTGTTTATTTCAGATTGTTTATTTCAGATTGTTTACCTCTGATTGTTTACCTCTGATTGTTTATTTCAGATCGTTTACTTCAGATCGTTTACCTCAGATCGTTTACCTCTGTTTATTTCAGATTGTTTACCTCTGATTCTTTACCTCTGATTGTTTACCTCTGATCGTTTATTTCAGATTGTTTACCTCTGATTGTTTACCTCAGATTGTTTATTTCAGATTGTTCACCTCTGATTGTTCACCTCTGATTGTTTATTTCAGATCGTTTACTTCAGATCGTTTACCTCAGATCGTTTACCTCAGATCGTTTATTTCAGATTGTTTACCTCTGATCGTTTACCTCTGATTGTTTACCTCTGATCGTTTACCTCTGATTGTTTATTTCAGATCGTTTACTTCAGATCGTTTACCTCAGATCGTTTACCTCTGTTTATTTCAGATTGTTTACCTCTGATTCTTTACCTCTGATTGTTTACCTCTGATTGTTTATTTCAGATTGTTTACCTCTGATTGTTTACCTCTGATTGTTTACCTCTGATCGTTTATTTCAGATTGTTTACCTCTGATTGTTTACCTCTGATTGTTTATTTCAGATTGTTTATTTCAGATTGTTTACCTCTGATTGTTTACCTCTGATTGTTTACCTCTGATTGTTTATTTCAGATCGTTTACTTCAGATCGTTTACCTCAGATCGTTTACCTCTGTTTATTTCAGATTGTTTACCTCTGATTCTTTACCTCTGATTGTTTACCTCTGATCGTTTATTTCAGATTGTTTACCTCTGATTGTTTACCTCTGATTGTTTACCTCCGATTGTTTACCTCCGATTGTTTATTTCAGATTGTTTACCTCCGATTGTTTATTTCAGATTGTTCACCTCTGATTGTGTACCTCTGATTGTTTACCTCCGATTGTTCACCTCTGATTGTTCACCTCTGATTGTTTACCTCTGATTGTTTACCTCTGATCGTTTATTTCAGAATGTTTACCTCTGATTGTTTATTTCAGATTGTTTACCTCTGATTGTTTATTTCAGATTGTTTACCTCTGATTGTTTACCTCTGATTGTTTATTTCAGATTGTTTACCTCTGATTGTTCACCTGATTGTTTACCTCTGATTGTTTATTTCAGATTGTTTACCTCTGATTGTTTACCTCTGATTGTTTATTTCAGATTGTTTACCTCTGATTGTTCACCTGATTGTTTACCTCTGATTGTTTATTTCAGATTGTTTACCTCTGATTGTTTACCTCTGATTGTTTATTTCAGATTGTTTACCTCTGATTGTTCATCTCTGATTGTTTACCTCTGATTGTTTATTTCAGATCGTTCACCTCTGATTGTTTATTTCAGATTGTTCACCTCTGATTGTTTACCTCTGATTGTTTACCTCTGATTGTTTATTTCAGATTGTTTATTTCAGATTGTTTACCTCTGATTGTTTACCTCTGATTGTTTATTTCAGATCGTTTACTTCAGATCGTTTACCTCAGATCGTTTACCTCTGTTTATTTCAGATTGTTTACCTCTGATTCTTTACCTCTGATTGTTTACCTCTGATCGTTTATTTCAGATTGTTTACCTCTGATTGTTTACCTCAGATTGTTTATTTCAGATTGTTCACCTCTGATTGTTCACCTCTGATTGTTTATTTCAGATCGTTTACTTCAGATCGTTTACCTCAGATCGTTTACCTCAGATCGTTTATTTCAGATTGTTTACCTCTGATCGTTTACCTCTGATTGTTTACCTCTGATCGTTTACCTCTGATTGTTCATTTCAGATCGTTTACTTCAGATCGTTTACCTCAGATCGTTTACCTCTGTTTATTTCAGATTGTTTACCTCTGATTCTTTACCTCTGATTGTTTACCTCTGATCGTTTATTTCAGATTGTTTACCTCTGATTGTTTACCTCTGATTGTTTATTTCAGATTGTTTACCTCTGATTGTTTACCTCTGATTGTTTATTTCAGATTGTTTACCTCTGATTGTTTACCTCTGATTGTTTACCTCTGATTGTTTATTTCAGATTGTTTACCTCTGATTGTTTATTTCAGATTGTTTACCTCTGATTGTTTATTTCTGATTGTTTACCTCTGATTGTTTACCTCTGATTGTTTATTTCAGATTGTTTACCTCTGATTGTTTACCTCTGATTGTTTACCTCTGATTGTTTATTTCAGATTGTTTACCTCTGATTGTTTATTTCAGATTGTTTACCTCTGATTGTTTATTTCAGATTGTTTACCTCTGATTGTTTATTTCAGATTGTTTATTTCAGATTGTTTATTTCAGATTGTTTACCTCTGATTGTTTACCTCTGATTGTTTACCTCTGATTGTTTATTTCTGATTGTTTACCTCTGATTATTCACCTCTGATTATTCACCTCTGATTATTCACCTCTGATTGTTTACCTCTGTTTATTTCAGATTGTTTACCTCTGATTGTTTACCTCCGATTGTTTACCTCCGATTGTTTACCTCCGATTGTTTACCTCCGATTGTTTATTTCAGATTGTTTATTTCAGATTGTTTACCTCTGATTGTTCACCTCTGATTGTTTACCTCTGATTGTTTACCTCTGATTGTTTATTTCAGATTGTTTACCTCTGATTGTTTATTTCAGATTGTTCACCTCTGATTGTTTACCTCTGATTGTTTACCTCCGATTGTTTATTTCAGATTGTTCACCTCTGATTGTTTACCTCTGATTGTTTACCTCCGATTGTTTATTTCAGATTGTTCACCTCTGATCGTTTACCTCAGATTGTTCACCTCTGATCGTTTATTTCAGATTGTTTACCTCTGATTGTTTACCTCTGATTGTTTATTTCAGATTGTTTACCTCTGATTGTTTATTTCAGATTGTTTACCTCTGATTGTTTACCTCTGTTTATTTCAGATTGTTTACCTCTGATTGTTTATTTCAGATTGTTTACCTCTGATTGTTTATTTCAGATTGTTTACCTCTGATTGTTTACTTCCGATTGTTTATTTCAGATTGTTCACCTCTGATCATTTACCTCTGATTGTTCACCTCTGATCGTTTATTTCAGATTGTTTACCTCTGATTGTTTACCTCTGATTGTTTATTTCAGATTGTTTACCTCTGATTGTTTATTTCAGATTGTTTACCTCTGATTGTTTATTTCAGATTGTTTACCTCTGATTGTTTACCTCTGATTGTTTATTTCAGATTGTTTACCTCTGATTGTTTACCTCTGATTGTTTATTTCAGATTGTTTACCTCTGATTGTTTATTTCAGATTGTTTACCTCTGATTGTTTACCTCTGATCGTTTATTTCTGATTGTTTACCTCTGATTATTCACCTCTGATTGTTTACCTCTGTTTATTTCAGATTGTTTACCTCTGATTGTTTACCTCCGATTGTTTACCTCCGATTGTTTACCTCCGATTGTTTACCTCCGATTGTTTACCTCCGATTGTTTACCTCTGATTGTTTACCTCCGATTGTTTACCTCTGATTGTTTACCTCCGATTGTTTACCTCCGATTGTTTATTTCAGATTGTTTACCTCCGATTGTTTACCTCTGATTGTTTATTTCTGATTGTTTACCTCTGATTGTTTACCTCCGATTGTTTACCTCTGATTGTTTACCTCTGATTGTTTACCTCTGATTGTTTACCTCTGATTGTTTACCTCTGATTGTTTACCTCTGATTGTTTACCTCTGATTGTTTACCTCCGATTGTTTATTTCAGATTGTTTACCTCCGATTGTTTATTTCAGATTGTTCACCTCTGATTGTTTACCTCTGATTGTTTACCTCCGATTGTTTATTTCAGATTGTTCACCTCTGATCGTTTATTTCAGATTGTTTACCTCTGATTGTTTATTTCAGATTGTTTACCTCTGATTGTTTATTTCAGATTGTTTACCTCTGATTGTTTACCTCTGATTGTTTATTTCAGATTGTTTACCTCTGATTGTTCACCTCTGATTGTTTACCTCTGATTGTTTATTTCAGATTGTTTACCTCTGATTGTTTACCTCTGATTGTTTATTTCAGATTGTTTACCTCTGATTGTTCACCTCTGATTGTTTATCTCTGATTGTTTACCTCTGATTGTTTATTTCAGATCGTTCACCTCTGATTGTTTATTTCAGATTGTTCACCTCTGATTGTTCACCTCTGATTGTTTATTTCAGATCGTTTACTTCAGATCGTTTACCTCAGATCGTTTACCTCAGATCGTTTATTTCAGATTGTTTACCTGTGATCGTTTACCTCTGATTGTTTACCTCTGATCGTTTATTTCAGATCGTTTACTTCAGATCGTTTACCTCAGATCGTTTACCTCTGTTTATTTCAGATTGTTTACCTCTGATTCTTTACCTCTGATTGTTTACCTCTGATTGTTTATTTCAGATTGTTTACCTCTGATTGTTTACCTCTGATTGTTTACCTCTGATCGTTTATTTCAGATTGTTTACCTCTGATTGTTTACCTCTGATTGTTTATTTCAGATTGTTTATTTCAGATTGTTTATTTCAGATTGTTTACCTCTGATTGTTTATTTCAGATCGTTTACTTCAGATCGTTTACCTCAGATCGTTTACCTCTGTTTATTTCAGATTGTTTACCTCTGATTCTTTACCTCTGATTGTTTACCTCTGATCGTTTATTTCAGATTGTTTACCTCTGATTGTTTACCTCAGATTGTTTATTTCAGATTGTTCACCTCTGATTGTTCACCTCTGATTGTTTATTTCAGATCGTTTACTTCAGATCGTTTACCTCAGATCGTTTACCTCAGATCGTTTATTTCAGATTGTTTACCTCTGATCGTTTACCTCTGATTGTTTACCTCTGATCGTTTACCTCTGATTGTTTATTTCAGATCGTTTACTTCAGATCGTTTACCTCAGATCGTTTACCTCTGTTTATTTCAGATTGTTTACCTCTGATTCTTTACCTCTGATTGTTTACCTCTGATTGTTTATTTCAGATTGTTTACCTCTGATTGTTTACCTCTGATTGTTTACCTCTGATCGTTTATTTCAGATTGTTTACCTCTGATTGTTTACCTCTGATTGTTTATTTCAGATTGTTTATTTCAGATTGTTTACCTCTGATTGTTTACCTCTGATTGTTTACCTCTGATTGTTTATTTCAGATCGTTTACTTCAGATCGTTTACCTCAGATCGTTTACCTCTGTTTATTTCAGATTGTTTACCTCTGATTCTTTACCTCTGATTGTTTACCTCTGATCGTTTATTTCAGATTGTTTACCTCTGATTGTTTACCTCTGATTGTTTATTTCAGATTGTTTACCTCTGATTGTTTACCTCTGATTGTTTACCTCTGATTGTTTACCTCTGATTGTTTACCTCTGATTGTTTACCTCTGATTGTTTACCTCTGATTGTTTACCTCTGATTGTTTACTTCAGATTGTTTACTTCAGATTGTTTACCTCTGATTGTTTACTTCAGATTGTTTACCTCTGATTGTTTACTTCAGATTGTTTACCTCTGATTGTTTATTTCAGATTGTTTACCTCTGATTGTTTATTTCAGATTGTTTACCTCTGATTGTTTATTTCAGATTGTTTACCTCTGATTGTTTATTTCAGATTGTTTACCTCTGATTGTTTACCTCTGATTGTTTATTTCAGATTGTTTACCTCTGATTGTTTACCTCGGTCCAGCAGCATCAGGGCAGTGTTCTAAATCACTTCCTGTTGGCAGCGTTAAGCTCCGTCCTGCACAGGTGGAGGAGTCCATGTTGAACTGGCGTGCAGAGTTTAAGCCGCCGTGTTTGCAGAGACAGATCCAGGCGGACGCGTGGAAAATACGTTTCCACACGCGGCACGAAGCTGCTGAATAATGAACCGGAGCAGGACGAGGCCGGTGGAGCGAGGGCTGAGCCGTGTTCACTTATTAATCTACAAACTGACAGCGCTGAACATTCATTCTGCACCAGGTAAAAGCTGCTTCTCCTGGATCTGAGCAGCTCCTATAAAACTACCATGAATAATAAACGGCGTGGCTGCAGGTGAGCCGGGCTGCACAGGTGTCACATTAACCCTCCTCAGGGGTTTCTTTCATATTTTTGACCTTCTCCACCAGATTTACTCCGTAAACTTCATGAAGACGCCTTTTTCCTCCACCAGGGCTGTAATTATCATTTCATGGATGATTAGTTTATCCAACAGAAAACGGTGAAAACATGGAGCAAGACGCTTAAGTTTTGTTTTGTTTACGACCCAAAGATACTCAGGAGCAAGAAAATGTTCACATTAAAGAAGCAGCAATCAGAGAATTTTAAGCAAATCATCTTATTTTTATTTTATATTATTTATCTAACCTTAATGTATTATATTAAATTATATTTGTGATTTATCTGATATCATTTTATTTTATTTATTACTACTGACTTTTTTGTTTCTGAATCACTTCCATCATTAGAGTTTGATTTTTTGCCAGGACCTCATTCATGCATCACAGCGCTCCAGGAGCTGTTTTAACCCGACTTCTCGGTGGTTTTGCTCCAATATGGCAGAAGATAACGATTACCGGTGATGTTCCAGTAACACAGAAGATCAGCAGGATCAGATTTAATTCTGATTTTGGCTGACATCCAGTCCACACAGTGTCTTAAGTTACGTCTTTATCCCAGAATTTCTACATGATTCAGAACAATCGGTCTGAATCCCTCCTCAGTACGACACCTTGAACAGCTCTCGCCTGGATAAAGGAGCTTCATACATCAAACCCAGATGTGGCTGACAGCTGGATTAAAGTTTTATCTGTGAGGGTGAACTGATACTCACAACTCTCCAGCTGCATGATGCAGGTCTGAACATCCATCGGGAAGTTCTTCAGATCCATGGGACACGACAGAGTTAACGTTAACCTGAGAGCAAAGACAGAAGTGATCAGGAATGGAGTAAAACCTCATTTCTTCAAGTCTGCATTTTAGGTCTTTGTTAGATACATTAAAGGTCTTCTGGAAACATAACTAAATCTGCTGTGTCAAAAACATACAAACAGAAATGTTAATATTTGGATAAATTGGTCCGTTTCACCTCAGTTGGGTTCTCCAAAGTAGTTTAAATCAATCCCCTGGACTTTAAGAAAGTTCCTTGAAGACGTTTCACCTCTCATCCAAGAGGCTTCTTCAGTTCTGGTGGTGGTTGGTGTTGCCTCAGCTGTTAAAACTCTGTGAGGTGTGTTCAGGGCTAGTTCTGTCCTGGGCTGCCCCCTTCATCCTGTGGAGGTGGTGGGAGACAGGAGGATGATGACAAAGCTGTTGTCTATCATGGAGGACACCTCCCCCCCCTGCAGGAAACAGTAAGATCACTGGGCAGCTCCTTCAGTGACAGACTGCTTCACCCGCGGTGTCTAAAGGAGAGATACCGCAGCTCCTTCCTTCCTGCTGCAGTCACACTTTACAATCAAGCTCCCAGTAGTTTCTGTTCACCCATTTACTAATTGTGCAATAAAAAATGTAAATAATGACGCTGTGCAATTTCAAAAGTCTTGCTGTAAGTACTGCTTCTTTTCTTTTCTTCTTCTGAAGAAAATATTCTTATATACATATGCATTGTGTGCTTTGTGCGCTGCACTCTCTCTTTTATCCAATGTCCTATTGCTGCTGTACAATGTAAATTTCCCCACTGTGGGATTAATAAAGGTTTAATCTATCTATCTATCTATCTTATTTCAACAACCAATACCAAGACTCATCAGACTAACTGACTGACTCTTGGTATCGGTCGTTGGAATAACAGCCCTGGACACACCTCACAGAGGTTTAAAAGCTGAGGCAACACCAACCACCACCAGAACTGAAGAAGCCTCTTGGATGAGAGGGGAAACGTCTTCAAGTCCAGTGGATTGATTTAAACTACTTTGGATAACCATGACCTGGATGAATGAGAACCTACACAGACTCAGTTGGGTTCTTCTGGTTTAAATCTTCTGTTTATCTTCGACTCCTCTGGACACTCAACCTGCTGTAAAGCATGGAGGTGGCAGTATCATTGTACTATCAATTTAACTGACTCAAGTCTGAGTCAGAAACACGACAAATTTAGTTGTCTTTCTCTCTCAGACTTGTTTCTTCATCAGTCCACAGGTTCTTGATGGGTCTAAGTCAGGACTTTGGGGAAACCAGTCTAGAACCTTCATTTCAACCATTTCTGACATCAGACCATGTCTGATGTGTGTTTGGGTTCATTGTCTGGTTGAAACATCCAACTGTGTCCAAGATCAACCTTCTGCTGATGGTTTTAGGTTTTCCTGAAGAACGTGGAGGTGATCCTCCTCCTTCATTATTCCATTTACTTTGTGTAAAGCTCCAGTTCCACAGAGCATGATACTGCCACCACCATGCTGTATGGTAGGTTTGATGTTTTTGGGGTTTAAAAAAGACCTGCCCAAGACAGTCTGAAACAAGTCCTAAACCAATCCTAAAAAGTTCTAGAAAGGTCTAAAACCAGGACGAAATCAAATCTAAACCAGTCCAAAAACTATTCAGAACCAGTCAGAATACAGTCTGAGACCAGTCCTAAAAAAGTCAAAACCAGCACAGAGTTGGGACCAAAACCAAACCTAAACTACTCCTAAAAAAGTCCAAGACAGTCCTAAACCAGTCCTCATCCAGGACCAGATCCAGAGTAAAATAAATCCTAAACCAACTTTAAATCACATCCAGAACCAGGAGAACCAAGACTGGAACCAGACATAAACCAGTCCCAATAAAGTCCAGAACCAGTCCAACATCCTGTCTGAAACAGTCCAGAAGCTCTTATAGAAACCCCAGAGCATGATACTGCCACCTCCATGCTTGGTGGTAGGTTGGGTGTTCTTGGGGTTAAAGGAGAACCTTCAGTTTTTCTTCCATCTGACCACAGAACTTTGCTCCAGAAGCTCTTGTCTTTGTCCATGTGATCAGTGGAGC
The DNA here is from genome assembly GCF_021347895.1 of Acanthochromis polyacanthus. Classification (NCBI taxonomy): domain Eukaryota; kingdom Metazoa; phylum Chordata; class Actinopteri; family Pomacentridae; genus Acanthochromis; species Acanthochromis polyacanthus. The sequence goes on along the minus strand of NC_067115.1, from coordinate 1,393,515 downwards.
TTTAAGGTTCTGCTTCTAGAGGAAGAACTTCCTTCTTCATGGATCCTCTGGAACTCTGTAGACACTGACAGCTGTGTTCCAGCAGCTTCTCCTACATCCAGACCTGCTTTCCGATGGTTCCTGGTTGACTCTTGACCATCCTGACCAGTCGTCTCTCAGCAGCAGGTGATAGTTTGAGTTTTCTTCCTGATGGTGTCAGCAACACAACTGGACCATGAAGATGATTCTGGATCTGAAGCTGCTTTCAAATGGCTCCAAGTGACTTTCTGACTTCTTCTAGTGGATGATTTTCTTCTTCAGATCTTTGATGAGCTCCTCAGATTTTCTCCCTCTAGTGTTTGAGTCTAATGAGTGGATCTAATGGTTCTGTTTAAACTGGATCAGAGGAGTCAGCAGCTGTAGTCGACTGGAATCACTCAGGAGAAGTTAAGAGTTCATAGAACAAAGAAATTAGATTAAAATAGAGTTCCCTCAACCCAAACTAATAATCAAAGTTGATGTTTGTATATTTTTGACCCAGAAGACCTTTAATAAAATCAATGAAAGAACCAAAATATAGGATTGTTTTTAGCGACAAAGATTTGTGTGTTTCAAAGATCCCAAAAAATGAAGAGTTAAAGGATTCACTGGAGACTGAACACTGAGATCAGATGCTTGGTCTTTACGAGCGTAGGTAAACGTCTGTTCACATCCGTACATGTGTATATACATCCTGTAGAACAGTAATCAGCTGCAGTACTGTGAATATCTGTCATCTGCTGTTTACCTGAACATTAATGAGTTCACGTAACCTCCTTCCTTTGCTGAGAGCTGTGATTGGAATATGCTCTACGCAGCTAATCACACCCGGAAACCCTAAAACACATCAAATTAACTGATTACCACTGCAAGGCTCAGAGCTTCATGCTAATTAAATTAATTAATACAGCTGTAATTATGTGGAATTCTGTGATTAGAGTCTGTAACTTGGGAAGTGCAGAAGTTCTTCTGATGGTCCGACAGATGGTTGTCTTGGAAATAGTCAGAATTTTCCATAAGGGCTAAAAAATTAATCGATTTACAACTGAAATGGGGATTTGCCACTCATGCACTTAGCAAATCTCCAAGGCATGCTATGCAGAACATGTCTTATGCATCATGTTTGAACTAGGATTTAAAATTCATGTGGTCCTCTTGGCAGAAAGTGTTAATGTTGATGGTATCTCATGTGGTAACGCCTCATGACAGGTTTTAAATCTGACTCTCAGTGAATAATGGACTCACATTGTGACTAACATGTCCAGTAATTTAAAACTGCTTCACCTCTTAGGGATGCATTATTTTTAATATAGTGTTTAATATAATCAGTTTAAACCATTCTTTTTTAAATCCGAGGAAATATATTTTTGTTCCCCTCGATACCGAAACATGCTGTACGCTTACAAAACAACGCTGTGCTCAGACCAAAAACTCATTTTCAGTGAGACCGTCCATCACACAGAGACACGCTTCTGCTTGGGTTTGTGTGTTCTCTAAATCCTGTTGTGGTTCCGCTGTGGGTTCAGCCTGAGCCTCCAGCCATGACAGCGCTAAAGTGCAGCAGACACTGAATAAAGGCACTGCTCCATCCATTCTGGTCGCATTAAAGAGAATCTGTCCATGGCTTCGCGTCACAAAGGAACGTCCTGTGGCGGCTCGCGCCTCACTTTCACAGCTTACCGGATGGAGTACAGGACGTTCCCGTTCTTAAATATCCTGAGGAGCTTGTTATCCGTGGTGACCTCGTGGAAGTGGGCTCCCTTCTCGTTGGCGAAGAACAGATCTGGTTTCCATATGGAGTCCAACATGGATGGGTCCAGGTCCAGAGAGTCGTCCGGATACTCGGCGTAGGCAAGTCGAGGGTCGTTCCACTGCTGACGGAGGAAGATGTTGACCCGGTAGTCCTGCAGACACAAAGACAACAAGACATTTTAGTTCCTACAAGTACAGTTTTTGGTAGGTCTACTCTAGAACTTTCTCCAGTTGTCGGTACGTCTACTCTAGAACTTTCTCCAGCTGTCGGTAGGTCTGCTCTAAAACTTTCTCCAGGGGACGTTCTCCTTTCCTGCTTCCACTCTTTAAGTTTAGTCTCACTTAGAACATTCCAGGTCCTTGAAGTCCATAGAGGTGGGTCCAGATTTATCACTTTTTAAGCAGTTTAATGTCTACTATGAAACTATACACAATATTGCTTGTCGAAAATGAAACTAACTTCTCCAAAATGACTAACATTTATCAAGATTACTAAAGATTTGTCCAAAATGAGTAATGTTGGTCTGTAAACACTCTTTTTGTCCAACACGACTGAAAATTTGACAAACTTCTCAAAAAAAAATGCCCATCATTTGTTTTAAATTAGTTTAAATTTAACTAAAAGGGCAAAAAATGTCCACAATCACCTAAAAAAAAATTCCAAAATGAACAAAAACTTGTCCAGAATGACTGAAATGGCTCTAAAGTGCTTCTAATTTGTTCAAAATACATCAAAGTGTTACAAAATGACTCACAAATTTCATAAAAAGACTCAATTTGTCCAAAATTGTTCAAAAAGTCTTATCCTAGGACACAACCTTAGGACAAAATAACGTCCTCAATGAGGTGAAAGTCTACCAAAATGACAAAAATCACTTAAACTAGATTTCCTCACCACATTTGACCATCAGTTTTATGGGATGTATCCTACTGTGAACAGTTATAGTCCTAGAAACAATCATTGGTTCCCTGGATGTGTTTCTGTTTCTGATAATTCACCAGAGTAAACGTGAAAAGTACAGATATTACAGATTGTGAATCAATGACATGGTAAGAAATAACAGTTAAAATTTCATGTCTTTATCTTCAGTATTTTCTGAGACGTTGTCCAAACAGCCTCAAATTTCAATGTGAAAAAACTCTGCCAAAAGTGGGTCGATGGACAACTTTTTAAAGAACGTTATCTCAGAAAGTACTTTAATAGATCGAGTTAAAAATTCACAAATGTCTTTAAAAAGATCCACATTTCAAGTTATAAAACATTCAGGAAAATCAGAGGTGATTCTAAAACTTTGATGACTTAAGACGGATATTCTGTCATCTGAGGCCTCGATAACATCTAGGAAACATGTTCCGAATGTTGGTTTGAGAACGTTCTTCTTTTGTTTTCATGAGAATGTTTTAGAGAAGAACATTTTATCAACAATACCCCTAAAACATCCTCAGACCACTGCAGGAATTTGAATGTTCCAGCTTTGTTCATATATCACATTACAGGAACATCTTGTAAAAAAAAAATCCATCTGAGGTCTCGATAACATCTGGAAAATGTTCTTTGAACGTTGATTTGAGAATGTTCTACCTTTCACAGAACATCTTCTGTGTTCCTAACCCCCTAACCCTCTGAATGTTGACAATAATACAGGAAGAAAACAATAAGAAGCTTCGACATTTTCCGACTTTGTTGATGCTGTCAGAAAGGTGATAATTCTACTTCCTGTTTACTACTGAGGTTCCGGTAGTAAACAGGAAGTAGAATCATCTCGTTTACTACTGAGGTTCCGGTAGTAAACAGGAAGTAGAATCATCTCGTTTACTACTGAGGTTCCGGTAGTAAACAGGAAGTAGAATCATCTTGTTTACTACTGAGGTTCCGGTAGTAAACAGGAAGTAGAATCATCTTGTTTACTGTTAAGGTTCCAGTAGTAAACAGGAAGTAGAATCATCTTGTTTACTACTGAGATTGCGATAGTAAACAGGAAGTAGAATCATCTCGTTTACTACTGAGGTTCCGGTAGTAAACAGGAAGTAGAATCATCTCGTTTACTACTGAGGTTCCGGTAGTAAACAGGAAGTAGAATCATCTTGTTTACTGTTAAGGTTCCAGTAGTAAACAGGAAGTAGAATCATCTTGTTTACTACTGAGGTTCCGGTAGTAAACAGGAAGTAGAATCATCTTGTTTACTACTGAGGTTCCGGTAGTAAACAGGAAGTAGACTCATCTTGTTTACTGTTAAGGTTCCAGTAATAAACAGGAAGTAGAATCATCTTGTTTACTACTGAGATTGCGGTAGTAAACAGGAAGGTTTTTTGTCTACTACTAAACTATACACAACACTGGTTGGAAAAAAACGAAAACTAAATTGTTCTAAAATGAAAATAACTTGTCCAAAATGACTTCGACATTAATCACAATGACTAATAAGTTATCCAGAATTAGTAAAATGAATCCTAAAAAAATCTTTTTGACCAGAATGAATATGTCAAATTTTGCCTAAAACCAGTTTTAAAATAGTTTAAATTCAAGCAAATGGTTAAAAAAAGCGCCCACAATCACCTAAAAATCTTAACAAAATCAGCAAAAACTTGTCCAGAATGACTCAAATGACTCTAAAGTGCTTCTAATTTGTTCAAAATACCTCAGAGTTTTACAAAATGACTCAATTTGTTCCAAAATAATTCCAAACTAGACTAAAGTCTTATGCTTGGACACAAACTCAGGACAGAAACTTTTCCTAAATGAGGTCAAATTCAACCAAAATGACTAAAAAGTTTCCATATTACCGACAGTAATTCTATTCTTGCATTACAGATGTGACGTTGATGAAAGAGCTGCTCATACTGCAGGATTAACCTTTAAAACATTCTGGTGATCAGCAGGAACACCTGAGGCTGCTCGTCGTCATATTTTCACTCTTCTGAATAATTAGCATCATTACATCGGAGTCTGTCTATTAAACACTCATCCTGCCTGGACGCTGTGCAGTTTTAACCTGATTAACGAGGTTTACCTCTGGATTTAAAACGGCGTGGGGGAGGGGAGGAGGACCTTCATATCGAGCAGCAGAATCACTTTGTTCCCTTTTTATCTGATTTTTCTCTGATTTAAAGGTCTGTGTGCGTAAAAAGCAGAGCAGCGATCTCTCCAGTGATCCGAGCCTCCCAGCATCACTCCGTAAGAAAACTCCCAGAATGCACCGTGAGAGGTGACGAGGTGAATCAAACATATTGTGGCTGTAAAAATGGATTTTTTTATGTCCAAAATTATTTAAAATTTGTTCAAAAATGACTCAAAAATACATAAACCTGCACAGAGCGATGCAAAATTTGTCTAAAATGACAAAAATTTGTAAAGAATGGCTGAAAACGATTTTCAAAAATGCTCATCCATCCAGCATGGTGAAACATCTTCCTGCAGCTGGAATGACTCATGACCAAACTGACATAAAGTCGTGTAAAATGAGCGTAGAAGAGGTTTATCTGTGTGTGGTGTTGAACTACGTGGGGGAGGGCAGCAGCAGGAATCGCTCTAAAGCCGTTTGTTCTCTTTTTCTCTGACTTAAAGGTCTGTGTGAGTAAAAAGCAAAGCAGCGATCCCTCGAGAGTGATCCGAGCATCCCGGTGCCAGCATCACTCCGTAGGAAAACTCCCAGAATGCACCGTGAGAGGCGGCTTAGCTGCTCTGCTCAGTGACTGGAAGCCTCATCGCTGCTCTTCCACTCCACTGAACCTCTGCTGCTCCAAACAGATGAGACCAAAGGAACCAAAGGGCATCGGTCGGGTCGGGGTGGAGCACAATTCCCCCAAGAACCGAACCGTACGGCCGCTTTGTTCTGCTACCTGAGAGGAAGAAGAAGCGGTAAAAGAAGCGTGGTCATGGCTGCAGAGGAACCGGACTCATCAGGAGGTCGCTGATGCAGAAACCTCATCAGAGCTGGAAACAGCTCACTGTACGGTGATTCAGCGGCCGCCCGAGGCCTCCGAGGCCAGACGAGATCCGTGCTGGCAGGTAGAGCGGCCGCGATTATCAGCCAACGCACAATCTGTCGTCCTGTTCCTGAAATGTTCCGCAGTGGATCCTAACCTCCCAGATCTGCTCTAACTCCTGTAGGGCCTCAACGTTTTCACCACCAAAACAGGAAAAGGATAATTATCTATAAAAACAAAACACAAAGACAACTGTTGATGGGGTTCTGTTCTAGTAGATGAACTTCAGGAATACTGATAAAAAAAAACGAGATAGAAAATGACAAAAACGAGATAGAATATGAAAAAAAACGAGATAGAAAATGACAAAAACGAGATAGAAAATGACAAAAATGAGACACAAAATGACCAAAACTAGACACAAAAAAAATGACAGAAACGAGATAGAAAATAACAAAAATGAGGTAGAACATGACAAAAACGAGATAAAAATAATAAAAAGAGAAAATGACAAAAACGAGATAGAAAATGAAAAAAAATGAGATGGATAATGAGAAAAATGAGAGAAAATGACAAAAACAAGACAGAATATGAAAAAAAATCTGATAGAAAATGACAAAAAAATGGGACACAGATAAGACAAAAAACAGAGATGACAGAGTAAAACCAAAGCTACTGGATGAATAAATTAATGCAGCATGACTCAGAAACAGAGAACAGAGGATGTAGTAGTTGGACATACATTCAGCATGGTGCAACATCTTTCTACAGCTGGAATTACTCAGATTCAAAATCACACCCAAAAGGACATAAACTTGTGTAAAAATGACTCAAAAACTGTCAGAAACTACATGAACTCACTCAAAATTACAAAAAAATTGTTTAAAATGTCATAAACTTTCCAATTTTTTAAAAATACAGATTCAAAATTCTTCAAAATCAGTCCTAAATGGCACAAATTTGTGCAAACAAAATGCAAAAATGACCTAAAAATTGTCTAAGGTTGCATAAATCTGTACAGAATTGTTGAAAAATTCTTCTAAATGCCTCAAAACTTCTTAAAAAGTAACATGAAAGGAAATTAAAACCTACTGGATGAATCAAATTTAAATGAATTCATATAATTCTTTGTCACTTCTCTGGTTTTGTGTCTCATTTTTGTCATTTAGTGTCATTTTTCTGATTGTTTTTGCTTCATTGTTGACATTTTACGTCTCATTTTCTCGTTTCCGGTCCATTTTTATTTCCACATTCTGTTTTGTTTTTACTCATTTTTCGTCTCACTTTTCTTGTTTTGTGCCTTTTTTTTGTCATTTTAATTCTTCCATCGATCTTTCAAACCATTTTTAGATTTAAAACTAAACTTTTAAATAAATGAGGGACCAAAACAAGACAGATTTCCTTTTAAACTAATTTTCAGTTGAGTCTATTAGTCATTTTGGATGATTTTATCATTTTAGACAAATTTCACATCATTTAAGACATTTTTTTTTATTTTTTGAACAAGCATTTGACATTTTAAGCAAATCTTGAGTAATTTTGGACAATTTTTGAGTCAGTTTGGACAAAGTTCAAGTCACTATGGACATATTTTTGAGTCGTTTTTAATTTTTTTGCCCTAATTTGTAGCTGATATGGGTCAGTGCTCACAGAAAACATTCTTCAAAATCTATTCTTTTTGTTTTGTGTCTTGATTTTTCTGAAACATGTCAATAACTGATCATTTTGTAGGATTTCATTTGTCGTTTTGGACAAATTTCATGTCATATAAGTCATTTTATTGGATTTTTTTAACATACATTTGGATGCTTTAAGTAAGTTTTGAGTAATTTAAGACTATTTTTAATCAATTTAGACAAAGTTTAGTCATTTTACATCAGATTTTCTCACTTTAAGCTGGCTTCCAGCTGATTTGGGTACATTCTGAGTTCTCTCTCCGTCTTTGTGTTGTTCTGGTTCCACAGAGACTTCAGACTGAACCACACTGAGTTAAAATGAGTTTTAATGGAACAAATGAATGGAATCATCACCACCACTGCAGCTTTTTTAGCATCTTTAGGCTCCTTATGTTGGTTATTACGTTCTACAGACTCTGTCACACAAACACATGGTTTCAGCCACACATGTGCCGTTGAAGCACGTTAAAGTCACGAGCTTCAAACCAAAACAGAGAGAAGCTCTTTTATTTCCAGCGATGTGAGTAAGAACAGACCTGTGGCTTTGGACTGGTCCCTGAGCAGCAGATAAACGCTGCTCTCACACACTGGATTAAGGATGGATGGACAGACTGAGTGAACAAATGAAAAAAGAAGAGTTGAACAGCAGTAAATCTGTTTAACGTGGTGCAGCACAGAGACCTGGCTCTAAGCCTCAACAACACCACAGAGCTCTCTGCTGCCGCTGACGTAACGCTAGAAAAGAAACAAAAAAAATACAACTACACCTTCATTTAACGCCTTTACAACCAAACAGAGGGAAGTTTCTGTTTTCATCGTCTGTTTTTATCCCTCTGTGTCCAAAAGATGTTCTAGTTTGATCGAAACATGCAGCAAATTTACAGTCAAACATCATTAGCATCCATCATTAGCATCCATCATTAGCATCCATCATTAGCATCCATATACTCATTATTAGCATGCATCCATCCATCATCCATCCATAATTTATCATCCATCCATCCATCCATCCATCATTAGCATCCATCATTCATCATTAGCATCCATCATTCATCCATTATTTACTATCATCCATCCATCCATAATCATCCATCCATCATCATTCATCATCCATCCATCATTAGCATCCATCCATCCGTCCATCCATCCATCCATCATTACCATCCATCCTCCATTATCATCCATCTATCCATCCATCATTAGCATCCATCCTCCATTATCATCCATCTATCCATCCATCATTAGCATCCATCCTCCATTATCATCCATCTATCCATCCATCCATTATCATCCATCCTCCATCATCATCCATCCATCATATATTATCATCCATCCATCCATCATTAGCATCCATCAATCCATCCCTTATCCATCCATCCATTATCATCCATTATCATCCATCCATCCATCGTTATTATCATCCATCCATCCATCCATCCATCCATCCATCCGTCTCCATGGTAATAATATCAGTGTCAGCTGACTCCAGAGCTGGTTGCGGTTGTATTCGGCGTCCGTTCAGCGTTCAGACGTGTTGTTGATGTGATGTTACATCACTGTTTGTTGGAGGCAGGAGGCAGATGAAAAGACAGATGATGAGAAGACAGAAAGGTCTTAATCCCGGCGTGACATATGGCCTCGGTGTATATGTATCCGTTTCTCACTCAGCTAAGCTCACCGTCTGTGTTTCAGAGGCTCCGTTCTCACTTTGTTAAATCTGCCCACAGATTAGGAGCTCTAAAGCACGTCTGATCCGGTTTTGAGTTTGTCGGTCGGCCTGCAAGCCGACTGAGGGTGGAACTCCTCACAGGTAAACAAGGAGGTGGTCGTTTTAAGGCTCTTTAGATGATGCTCTGATCAAACCTGTCCTCTAACTCTTCACCATCTGAACCCCAGAACCAACCAGTAAATAATTACACCATTTATCAGAGCAAGAAACTATGAAAACAAGAAAAATCTTCTGCTTTGTCTTCAACCACTTGTCTAAAATGTCATAAACCCGTCTGTAGCTGTTAAAAAATATTAAAAATGCTTCAGACGCTGTCAAAAATAACAAACCTGAGCAAAATGAGTGCAATAAATGGTGAAAATGACTCACAAACTGTCCAGAATCACATTAATTCAAATAAAATGGCAAAAAAATTGTCCAAAATGATGTAAACGTGTGCAAAATGAGTGTAAAAAATGGTTTAAAATGACATAAACGTGTGCAAAATGAGTGTAAAAATGGTCTAAAATGACAAACGTGTGCAAAATGAGTGTAAAAATGGTTTAAAATGACAAACGTGTGCAAAATGAGTGTAAAAAATGGTTTAAAATGACATAAACGTGTGCAAAATGAGTGTAAAAATGGTCTAAAATGACAAACGTGTGCAAAATGAGTGTAAAAATGGTTTAAAATGACAAACGTGTGCAAAATGAGTGTAAAAAATGGTCTAAAATGACAAACGTGTGCAAAATGAGTGTAAAAATGGTTTAAAATGATGCACAAATGGCCTGGAATTACACAAATTCACTCTAAAATGGTGTAAATCTGTGCAGAATTGTTGAAAATGATTGTAATTGTTAAAAAACTTATTAAAAATGAACATAAAGGGACAAACAAAGCTACTGGATGAATAAATAAATGCAGCATGGCTCAGAAACAGAGAACAGAGGAGGAAGTAGTTGGAGATCCATTCAGCATGGAGAAACATCTTTCTACAGCTGAAATTATTCAGATTCAAAATGACTTAAAATTTATCCAACAGGACATAAACTTCTGCCTAATGCTTGTAAAAATGGCAAAAAAAAGACTCAAAAACCGAAGAAATTGCATAAATTGACTTAAAAACTGCCTAAAATTATGTAAATCTGTGCAGAATTGTTGAAAAATGTCAATCAATGAAGATAAACTGAACTCCAGTGAATCTAACTGTGATCTCAGATATTGTATTTAAAACATTCCAGCTGAACAGAGCAGATGGTCCGAGCTGCTCCAGGAGGACATAGAGTTCACAAAAGAAGGGGTGCATCTCCACAATCTGCCTCTAATTCAGCTAAAGGAGCTTCCTGAGCGTCTGGAAACACAGAGAGCTTTAAACTCTCTCTGTGGTGTCTGAAAAACACTCATTCATTACCCAGTAGAAGTACAACCTGTGGAGAAAAACACCTTTAAAGCCACGTTATGCTTCAAAGACACCAAATGGTTTCAACCAAGCAGCTTCTAGAGGGGTTTGATCTGATCTTACTGAGGCTCATTTAGAGTTCTGATGAACCAGAGCATCCAGAAGGAGGAGAGAGAATGATGGAGAGGTCTCAGAATTTACCAACTGCAAATTAGGATAAAATGATCCGAAATGACTGAACTTTGTTAAAATTGAAGTGAAAATTGTGGAAAATTACTGAAGATTTGCTTCAAATGTGTCAAATTAAAAAAAAGCCATAAATGATGTGAAGTTTTCCTGAAATGACCCAAAGACACTGATCACTGAAGGAAAACAGAAAACAACCAAAAACGAGACACAAAATGAGTAGAGACGCAACACGACAAAAACGAGACAGGAAGTGACATCATTCATCCATCATTAGCATCCATCCATCCATCATCATCCATCCATTATCATTCATCCATCATCATACATCCATCATCATACAGCCATCCATCCATTATCATCCATCCATTATCACCCATCCATCCATTATCACCCATCCATCCATTATCACCCATCCATCCATTATCACCCATCCATCCATTATCATCCATCCATCATCATGCATCCATTATCACCCATCCATCCATTATCATCCATCCATCCATTATCATCCATGCATCCATTATCATCCATCCATCCATTATCATCCATCCATTATCACCCATTCATCCATCATCATGCATCCATTATCACCCATCCATCCATCCATCCATCCATCAATCCATCCATCCATCCGTCCATCATCATTCATCCATCAATCCATCCATCCATCCATCCATCATCATTCATCCATCATAATGCATCCATTATCACCCATCCATCCATCCATCCATCCATTATCATTCATCCATCATCATGCATCCATTATCACCCATCCATCCATCCATCCATCCATCCATTATCATTCATCCATCCATCCATCCATCCATCCATCCATCCATCATCATTCATCCATCATCATGCATCCATTATCACCCATCCATCCATCCATCCATCCATAAATAGACAGAAAATGAGACGTAAAAGGTAAAAAATGAGGCAGTCAGAAGGTCTGGCAGGCCGAGCACAACATTAAGGAAGGTTCTGGAAGAAGACACTGGTCTGGAGGACAAAGAACGTTTGACTGACTGTAAAGTTCTGAGCACAGCTGAAGAAAAGGCTTCAGATCAGAGACATCCTGGACGCCACAGAACTAAAAACAGCTTTCATCCTGAGTCTCTGTTATTTATGCATTCGATGAGCAGAGATATTCATTATTTCTGAGTCATAAATCTGTTTTTTTATTCTGATGCAGGAGGAGCTCTGTGTTAGAATCAAGGACTGAACGTACGGCTGGAGAAACGCTGGAACCCGGAGGGAGAACCGGATTTAAAAAACAAATGAAACACACAGACGCCATGAAACATTCATGCAGGTCGGATAAATAATAAAAGTCAAATGAAAGCTATATTGTGCATTCAGAAGCTGCTAGTGACGGCCATCAGCTGGCAGCAGAACCCGTCAGAACGTCTCCCAGCGGTGCAGGAAGCATTTAGGCGACCTGCTGCCCAACGAGTCCGAGTCCAGCCAAGCATCGATCAGTCAGACCAACAGGAAGTCATTTTTCTGACATGGCCTCAGGTTTTGAACCACAGCGACAGTTTGTGAACCTGAACGCCTCACGGTGCGTTCAGGAGCAGCTGATTAACTCCTTATCTTCCTTTCTAATGGTTCGTGTTTAATCAACCACAGAATCCCAGTAAACACGATTAATTTCTCATTATTAACTCCATATTCAGACCATGGTGTCCTTTACCTCCCACTGGTTCAATGACCATAATTCACTCAGTATTCATTTAAAAACAGAAAAATCAATGTGCGTGTTTGTACAGCTGGGATTTAATGTCCTTTTAATAAAGTGATTTTATTTATATTTGCTGAAGTCCTGAATATTGATGGGGTCTAAAGGCAGGAAACTGAATCACTGCTGGAAGCTTTTATTCATAATTAGGAACAAACTGGGAAATCACAGCTACTTTAATAAGGGCTGAGGAGTAATAGATTACCTGTAATCAGGATTAACTAGTTACATATGTAAACATGCTGACTGGTTCTGATCATCTGATTGATGAGAAATTACTTTCATTTGCTATTCTGTTCATTTTTTATGTATTATATTTTTCATACAGTTTGATCTTATTTCATTTTATGTAATTTAATTTAATTTGTTTTATTTCTTATATTTTAATTTATTTCATTTCATTCAATTCATTTTGTTTATCTTACTTCATTTTATTATGTTTAATTTAAGTTAATTTAATTCCATTTTATTTTAGATTTATTTCATTTCATTTGATTCTATATTATCCATCCATCCATCCATCCATCCATCCATCCATCCTCCATACACCACTTCATCCTCACTAGGGTCATGGGGGGTGCTGGAGTCTATCCCAGCTGACTCGGTGAAGGCAGTGGACACCCTGGACAGGTCACCAGTCTGTCACAGGGCTACATATACAGACACACAATCACACTCACATTCACACCTACGGACAATTTAGAGTAACCAATTAACCTCAGCATGTTTTTGGACTGTGGGAGGAAGCCGGAGTACCCGGAGAAAACCCACGCATGCACAGGGAGAACATGCAAACTCCATGCAGAAAGATCCCAGGCCGGGATTTGAACCGGGGAATCGGGGATCTTCTTGCTGCAAGTCAAAAGTGCTAACCACTACGCCACTAAGCAGCCCTGATTCTATATTATTTTAGATTTATTTCATTTCATTTAATCGTATTTTTTTTTGTTTTATAATTATTTCATTTCATTTTGTTTCATTATATTTTTTATATCCATTTCATTTCATTATATTTTATACTTATTTCAACTGAAATTATATTTATTTCATTTTATTGTATTTTAATTTGATTTAATTTTAAATGTATTTGTATATATCTTATTTAATTTTATTCTGAATTAAATGGTATCAGGTGCAGTATTTCAGAAGTCAGAGTAGAACTGGATCTGATTTGTGCTCAGAAATTCTTTTTCTGTGATGAATTTGTCGTTCACAGGTTGACAAAAAGCTTTTAAAGCGGCATCCAGACTGCGTCATTCTGGGACTTTGGGGACGTTTTTTACTTTTAATTTCTGTAGATTCTGGCTGGAAATCGACTCTAAACTATCTGCTGTCAGAGTCGCTCATCGTCTTTCTGCACATCTGCTATTCCTGTCTGCTCGTCTGTCGCTTCACATCCCGTCTGCTGCAGGAGTTTTACTGATAACCAGATTAAAACACAGAAATAAACTCGTTAACGTCATTATTAAACGTCTGCTGCTATAGTTCTACAAACCAGCTGATAATAACCAGATTAAAACACAGAAATAAACTCGTTAACGTCATTATTAAACGTCTGCTGTTATAGTTCTATAAACCAGCTGATAATAACCAGATTAAAACACAGAAATAAACTCGTTAACGTCATTATTAAACGTCTGCTGCTATAGTTCTATAAACCAGCTGATAATAACCAGATTAAAACACAGAAATAAACTCGTTAACGTCATTATTAAACGTCTGCTGCTATAGTTCTATAAACCAGCTGATAATAACCAGATTAAAACACAGAAATAAACTCGTTAACGTCATTATTAAACGTCTGCTGCTATAGTTCTATAAACCAGCTGATAATAACCAGATTAAAACACAGAAATAAACCCGTTAACGTCATTATTAAACGTCTGCTGCTATAGTTCTACAAACCAGCTGATAATAACCAGATTAAAACACAGAAATAAACCCGTTAACGTCATTATTAAACGTCTGCTGCTATAGTTCTATAAACCAGCTGATAATAACCAGATTAAAACACAGAAATAAACTCGTTAACGTCATTATTAAACGTCTGCTGCTATAGTTCTATAAACCAGCTGATAATAACCAGATTAAAACACAGAAATAAACTCGTTAACGTCATTATTAAACGTCTGCTGCTATAGTTCTATAAACCAGCTGATAATAACCAGATTAAAACACAGAAATAAACCCGTTAACGTCATTATTAAACGTCTGCTGCTATAGTTCTACAAACCAGCTGATAATAACCAGATTAAAACACAGAAATAAACCCGTTAACGTCATTATTAAACGTCTGCTGCTATAGTTCTACAAACCAGCTGATAATAACCAGATTAAAACACAGAAATAAACCCGTTAACGTCATTATTAAACGTCTGCTGCTATAGTTCTATAAACCAGCTGATAATAACCAGATTAAAACACAGAAATAAACTCGTTAACGTCATTATTAAACGTCTGCTGCTATAGTTCTATAAACCAGCTGATAATAACCAGATTAAAACACAGAAATAAACTCGTTAACGTCATTATTAAACGTCTGCTGTTATAGTTCTATAAACCAGCTGATAATAACCAGATTAAAACACAGAAATAAACCCGTTAACGTCATTATTAAACGTCTGCTGCTATAGTTCTACAAACCAGCTGATAATAACCAGATTAAAACACAGAAATAAACTCGTTAACGTCATTATTAAACGTCTGCTGCTATAGTTCTATAAACCAGCTGATAATAACCAGATTAAAACACAGAAATAAACTCGTTAACGTCATTATTAAACGTCTGCTGCTATAGTTCTATAAACCAGCTGATAATAACCAGATTAAAACACAGAAATAAACCCGTTAACGTCATTATTAAACGTCTGCTGCTATAGTTCTACAAACCAGCTGATAATAACCAGATTAAAACACAGAAATAAACCCGTTAACGTCATTATTAAACGTCTGCTGCTATAGTTCTACAAACCAGCTGATAATAACCAGATTAAAACACAGAAATAAACCCGTTAACGTCATTATTAAACGTCTGCTGCTATAGTTCTATAAACCAGCTGATAATAACCAGATTAAAACACAGAAATAAACTCGTTAACGTCATTATTAAACGTCTGCTGCTATAGTTCTATAAACCAGCTGATAATAACCAGATTAAAACACAGAAATAAACTCGTTAACGTCATTATTAAACGTCTGCTGCTATAGTTCTATAAACCAGCTGATAATAACCAGATTAAAACACAGAAATAAACCCGTTAACGTCATTATTAAACGTCTGCTGCTATAGTTCTACAAACCAGCTGATAATAACCAGATTAAAACACAGAAATAAACCCGTTAACGTCATTATTAAACGTCTGCTGCTATAGTTCTACAAACCAGCTGATAATAACCAGATTAAAACACAGAAATAAACCCGTTAACGTCATTATTAAACGTCTGCTGCTATAGTTCTATAAACCAGCTGATAATAACCAGATTAAAACACAGAAATAAACTCGTTAACGTCATTATTAAACGTCTGCTGCTATAGTTCTATAAACCAGCTGATAATAACCAGATTAAAACACAGAAATAAACTCGTTAACGTCATTATTAAACGTCTGCTGCTATAGTTCTATAAACCAGCTGATAATAACCAGATTAAACACAGAAATAAACTCGTTAACGTCATTATTAAACGTCTGCTGTTATAGTTCTATAAACCAGCTGATAATAACCAGATTAAAACACAGAAATAAACCCGTTAACGTCATTATTAAACGTCTGCTGCTATAGTTCTACAAACCAGCTGATAATAACCAGATTAAAACACAGAAATAAACTCGTTAACGTCATTATTAAACGTCTGCTGCTATAGTTCTACAAACCAGCTGATAATAACCAGATTAAAACACAGAAATAAACCCGTTAACGTCATTATTAAACGTCTGCTGCTATAGTTCTATAAACCAGCTGATAATAACCAGATTAAAACACAGAAATAAACCCGTTAACGTCATTATTAAATGTCTGCTGCTATAGTTCTATAAACCAGCTGATAATAACCAGATTAAAACACAGAAATAAACTCGTTAACGTCATTATTAAATGTCTGCTGCTATAGTTCTACAAACCAGCTGATAATAACCAGATTAAAACACAGAAATAAACTCGTTAACGTCATTATTAAACGTCTGCTGCTATAGTTCTACAAACCAGCTGATAATAACCAGATTAAAACACAGAAATAAACTCGTTAACGTCATTATTAAACGTCTGCTGCTATAGTTCTATAAACCAGCTGATAATAACCAGATTAAAACACAGAAATAAACTCGTTAACGTCATTATTAAACGTCTGCTGTTATAGTTCTATAAACCAGCTGATAATAACCAGATTAAAACACAGAAATAATGCTGTCCTCAGATGAGAATAATTCAGAATCTCTGCTTCAATAAAAACATCACAGTTTCTATATTTAACATTAATATGAACCACTGATTAACCATGGGCGTTTATTTTAACTCTTTCATTTTACTTTCTTATCACGTTTGACATGAAATTAAATTATTTTTTCTATTTTCCATGCCTTGAATGACAAATTATAAATATTTATCATATTCTATAGATTGTGGATATTTTTTACAATTTTATTTTTGAAGTAAGTGTTTTTATTTTTCCAAATGGTAATATTTATTTATTTTGCAATGTTTTTATTGTGAAATTACATTATTTTTTACTGTATTTAAATATGCTAAAAATGATTTAAAACTCACTAGAATTTGCTGTTATTTTCTGTTTTTAAAAAATTCCTGATATTTGTTGTTATTTGAAAGACAAACAATAAAGATTAAGAAAATGTAAATAATGTTTTTTAAAAAGCTGTTTTTACAGCCCATAGCTTTCTACAAATGGCAATTTCTTATTTTTTTTGCAATGTTTTAATATAAAATTAAATAATTTTTACTGTTTTTGAATCTGCTAAAAATAAGATAAATTGTACATAACTTCCTGTTATTGTCAGGTCTGTTTTTTCATGATATTTTGCCATTCCTTGAAATACAAACCAAAGTATTCAAGGACCAAGAAATTGGAAAAAATAAAAATAATAATAAACAAATTAAATAATAATAATACTAATAATTAAAGAAAAAATATTTAAAAATTCACTATTTTAATTTTTAAAATAATTATTTTTATTTTTACAAATGCCAATATTTTATTTTTTGAAAGTGTCTTACTATAAATATCCTTTTTCAACTGTATTCCAATCTGCCAAAAAAAACAAGATACATTTTTACCGAATTTTATTTTCATTCTCTTAAATTTTTTCTTGACATTTGCTGTTAATTGGAAGACAAACGAATATTAATGGTTAAGAAATTGCAAATAATTTTTTAGTTTGACTATAAAAATCACAGTATTAAATCTGTGAAAATATAATTAATTCACAGATTTTCATACGGTATAAATACAGTATTTTCCATTGTATTTAATTATGTGCATTTTTTTATAGATAATTTCTGTTTTAGAAAGACAAATTATAAATATTAAGGACAGAAAAAATTGCAAACATTTAAAAAAAACTTTTTTTTCATAAAAAAACTTTTGAAATAATTATTTTTATTTTTTCAAACTGTTTAAACTGTTTGCTATCTTTGAACCATAATGTGGTTTTAAAGGTGTTTTTAAAATTCTACCACCTACAGCTTCACGACCTCTGAACATAAAACTCAGCACATTTATTTATTTTCTCCACTAATGAAGCTTCTCCTGCTTAAATGTGTTGAAAGGAGCTGTGAGCAGCAGAAATGCTTTTAGAGCTCATCTATACTATAAACAGCTCTAATGCACACAGCAGCAGCACGATGAGCCTGGTTACAGGAAACACTTTAGGATGCACTCAGAGGGAAGACACGGAACCAACACGGAACAACACGGAACCAACACGGAACCAACACGAACCAAACGGGAAACCAAACACAGAACCAACACGGAACCAACACGGGAACCAACACAGAACCAACACAGAACCCAACACGACAACACGGAACCCAACACGGGAACACCAGAACAACACGGAACAACACGAACCAACACGAACCACACGAACCCAACACGGAACCACGGGAAACCAAACACCGGAACCAACACGGAACCAACACGGAACCAACAGGAACCAAACACAGAACCAACACGGAACCAACACGGAACCAACA